>NC_143071.1:4580000-4805000 GCF_052426305.1 Pelodiscus sinensis | reverse complement strand
GAAGGGACTCGTGTCACTGGGTCATGCCGCAGAGCCCGGTCGTAAAAGGTGACGTATTGACTTGGGAGGCCGACGTGAGTGCACATGAGGTACTGGGCCTCAGCCGGGCCATCTTTCTCCTTTGTTAAAAAAGATCCCAGCGTCCGAGTGCTTGCAAGTGTTGGTTTCGGGCTGTTCCGGCAGCGTGAGCTCTATGGCTTTACACCGCTGCCTCATCACCGTGTTGCCAAAAAGACAAGGAATTCTCAGGCCTGGACTCGTTTTAGTGGCCTGACACCAGATCTGACTCCAGCCCAGTGGTGTAGCTAGGACAGGAAAAGTGGTGGGGTGGGAGGGTGCAGCTTTCAGAGGGGTGGGAAGCGGGGGAGAGGGATGGTGGGCCTGGGGGGCAGGAAGGATGGGGTGTGCAGAAGGGATCTAGTGCTCTCTGGAGGTAGGAGAGGGGCAGGAGGCAGCCGGTGCTCTGGGGGGGGAGAGATAGGGAGGGGTCACAGGAGGGATCCAATGCCCTGGCAAGAGGGGGCAAGAGGGATGGGGGAGCTGCCTCAGGGGCATTCAGGGTGTGGATCACACTCATGGGGCGGGGAGAGGGAGGCTCACTGGGGCTTGAACTCCGCTCACCCTTCCCACCCCAGCTCAGTTGCTGCCAGCCCATTCGCATCCCCCTCCTGCTGCACACTGCTGCCCCAGACAGTACCCTCCCGGGACAGTGCTAGGGCCAGAGGCCGGGGCAGCAGCGCACGGCGCCAGTAGGAAAATTATGCGGCCCAGCGGCGAGAGGGGGGTGTTCCAGCCTGTGGATTTGGGGTTTCCAGCCCTGATTTGGGTGGGCCTGGATGCTAAGGGGCAGGCCAAGGCCCACTCAGGCCCACTCATAGCCACGCCTCTGATCCAGCCCAAGATCCCATCAGGCAACTTGGGTTCCTTTGGCAACACCCTGGTGAGCACCGTTTCCAAGCCCCTTCCTTGCTTATGGCTTGGCTTGCCAGATGCTTTCAACAAAAATCCTGAACATGGCAAACTTGGTTGAACCAAAAAAAAAAGAAAAAAGAGAGAGACCAAAAAGGTCGCTGTGCCTTTAAATGGCCCCACACTCCTCACTCCCCTTCCGGACACCTGGCAACCCTACTTATGGCTCGCTAGACGGCAAAGGTCATACGAGACAGAGCCCTTCACCTCAGAGAGACTCCTGAACTCCGCTCAGGCGAGTAACACACAAAATACACGGGGCCTGGTCCCAAACGGGTGTAGCTCCACGGACAAACATGCTCGTCGACAATGGGTCCGGAGGTGGACACCCATGGACTTCTCTGGGAAAACAAATCAGCGACGCTCAGTCTAGCTGCTAGTGGACAGGCAGCGTGTCGCCAAGACTGTCACCTCAGTTGGAAAGAACAGAGGCAAAGCCAAGGACTGGAGGGATCGCAGGAGCCTCCACCGCTCTCGGGTGTCCGTGGGAAGATTATTCTAGACCAGTGGTCACCAAACAGTAGATCAGGATCTACAAGCTGAACCTCTCTAGTTCGGCACTCTTTGATCTGGCCACATCCATTGTCCGGCATGATTTGAGTTAGCCAGATGGCCACTTATCATGAGTGCGGCCAAGTTTCCCGCGATCCCATAAAGTTTGTTTATAGCCACCAATCCTGGCGCTCAGTGTTTTTAGCGCTAATTTAACCCTAAAGAACCCAGGGTATGTCTACACTACCCTCCTAGTTCAAACTAGGAGGGTAATGTAGGCATACCGCACTTGCAAATGAAGCCCGGGATTTGAATTTCCCGGGCTTCATTTGCATAAGCGGGGAGCCGCCATTTTTAAAACCCCGCTGGTTCGAACCCCGTGCAGCGCGGCTACACGGGGCTCGAACTAGGTAGTACCGGTACGAGGTGTACCGGTGGAACGAGGTGTACCGGTAGTTCGGAATAGGAAGCCTAGTCCGAACTACCTAGTTCGAGCCCCGTGTAGCTGCGCTGCATGGGGTTCGAACCAGCGGGGTTTTAAAAATGGCGGCTCCCCGCTTATGCAAATGAAGCCCGGGAAATTCAAATCCCGGGCTTCATTTGCAAGTGCAGTATGCCTACATTACCCCGCTAGTTCGAACTAGGAGGGTAGTGTAGACATACCCCCAGTCAGCAGTGGAAGTGCTGGTAATGCTACTAGGCCATGATACGGATTCGCATGATATTCTTATTGATAAACTAGGCAAATATAACTTAGATAGGGCCACGATAAGGTGGGTGCATAATTGGCTGGATAACCGTAGTCAGAGAGTGGTTGTTAACGGTTCTAAATCCTGCTGGAAAGGGATAACAAGTGGAGTTCCTCAAGGGTCTGTTTTGGGATCCGTACTATTCAATATCTTCATCAATGATGTAGATATTGGGATAGAGAGTACGCTTATTAAGTTTGCAGATGATACCAAACTGGGTGGGGTTGCAACTTCTTTGGAGGATAGGGACATAATTCAAAATGACCTTAGCAAGTTAGAGAAATGGTCAGAGGTAAACAGGATGAGGTTTAATAAAGAGAAATGCAAAGTGCTCCACTTAGGAAGGAACAATCAGTTCCATACATACAAGATGGGAAGCGACTGTCTAGGAAGGAGCATGGCGGAAAGGGATCTAGGGGTCATAGTGGACCACAAGTTGAATATGAGTCAACAGTGTGATGCTGTTGCAAAAAAAGCAAATATGATTCTAGGTTGTATCAACAGGTGTGTTGTAAGCAAAACTCGTGAAGTCATTCTGCCGCTCTACTCTGCACTAGTTAGGCCTCAGCTGGAGTACTGTGTCCAGTTCTGGGCGCCACATTTCAAGAAAGATGTGGAGAAATTGGAAAGGGTACAGAGAAGAGCGACAAGAATGATTAAAGGTTTAGAGAACATGACCTATGAAGCCAGGCTTCATGAACTGGGCTTGTTTAGTTTGGAAAAAAGAAGATTAAGGGGGGACATGATAGCGGTTTTCAAATATCTAAAAGGGTGTCACAAGGAGGAAGGAGAAAATTTGTTCCTCTTGGTTTCTGAGGACAGGACAAGGAGTAATGGGCTTAAAGTGCAGCAGGGGAGGTTTAGATTGGACATTAGGAAAAAATTCCTAACTGTCAGGGTGGTCAAACATTGGAATAAATTGCCAAGGGAGGTGGTGGAATCTCCCTCTCTGGAGATATTTAAGAACAGGTTCGATAGACATCTGTCAGGGATGGTGTAGGTGGAGCTTGGTCCTGCCTTGAGGGCAGGGGGCTGGACTCGATGACCTCTCGAGGTCCCTTCCAGTCCTATGATTCTATGATTCTATGTTGACCTCTCTGTGGTTCAGCAAATTCTCTGGTTCGGCACCGGACAGGTCCCAAGAGTGCCAGACTAGAGAGGTTCCACCTGTCCTGGTCGATCCTGGAGCCTCTGACAGGGGATCCGGACTGATTTGGTCTGGAGGTTATGAAGTGCTGGCACATCATCTGCCCCTTCCCACACTGCCGTGTTGTTTTCTGCTTTGGAGCGGCCCCCGGGAGCCTCCGGCTTGCCAAGCCAGGTGGGGGAAGCAGAAGTAACGGACGCTGATGTCAAGGTGACCCTCTCTCCCTGTACCCCATCTCCACAGTGTGAGCAGGGCGGGGCCTCAGAGAAGGGGCGGAGAAGGAGGCGGGGCAACAGTGTTTGGGTTTGCGATAGATCCTGGATTGACAAACTCAAAAAGCGATCTTGTGCTTTGAAAGGCTGGAGGCCCCTGTTCCAGGACAAGGCTTGGGCACATGGGGAGACGAGGGAAGCTGGTGCCGGCTGGCATGGACAGACGAGGTTTCGCTCTGGGGCTGACACACGAGCGCGACAAGTCCCTTGAGAAGCAGCTTTTAACAAGCATTCCCCGCCCCACCCTCCCTGGCAGCTGCGCCCCAGGGCTGGGGAATCTCCCAAGCTCCCCTGCGACTGCTTCTCCACCTCTCGGTGTCAATCAGTGAGACCATCCCCTTCGGCGGCTCCTCCAGGCTGCCATTCAGAAAACAAGTGGAGGAAGAGGAGTCGTGAGCTCCCATTTGATCCTGTTCCTGTCGAGCCGGTTTGCTCTCCCATCCCACATTGTTACTGTTCCCATGCAACCTCCTCTGGGCATACCGGGGCATGTCCGGAAATGATTACCATCAACTACAATAACGTTAGAGCTGCTCCAGAGCCCAGCCACTGCGAGGGGGGGGACCCACTGTTCCTACATTTTATGAATGAGTAACGCCTGATGCTTTCTATAAACGTCAAGATAAATCACCTGTGGGCATTCTCCTCTCCGCACAAACAACCCATTCACGGCTGCAGCTTTTCATGGAGACGGCAGCCCAAGGGCCTTTCTCCTTCCCAGGAGCAGAAGCAGGGGTGGGGGGAGTTGTTGTGCAGACATTCTTCCCCATTTACTCCTTCACATTTGCCCAAGCACAAAGATCCTCATCTCAAAGCCGGGGGGGGGCGTTTTAACTAAAGGCTGAAACTCTCTAAACCAGGACTCGGATGCTGCAGGACCAGAGCGCCCCGGTAGTGGGCCACCAGCAGGGAGCCCTGCGGGGCTGGCAGAGTTGCCAGCTGCTCACAACAAGCTGTGGGTGGAGCAGCCCAGTGCTCAGCACGGGGCTCGGAGACCCGGCGTGCGGCTGCCTGGTGGAGCTGGGAGCCGCAGTGCATGGCTGGCCGGAGAGGTCCGGAGCCATGGTGCACAGCTGCCTGGTGGAGCTGGGAGCCGCAGTGCATGACTGGCTGGAGAGGTCCGGAGCCATGGTGCACAGCTGCCTGGTGGAGCTGGGAGCCGCAGTGCATGGCTGGCTGGAGAGGTCCGGAGCCATGGTGCACAGCTGCCTGGTGCTGGGAGCCGCAGTGCATGACTGGCCGGAGAGGTCCGGAGCCATGGTGCACAGCTGCCTGGTGGAGCTGGGAGCCGCAGTGCATGACTGGCCGGAGAGGTCCGGAGCCATGGTGCACAGCTGCCTGGTGGAGCTGGGAGCCGCAGTGCATGACTGGCCGGAGAGGTCCGGAGCCATGGTGCACAGCTGCCTGGTGGAGCTGGGAGCCGCAGTGCATGACTGGCCGGAGAGGTCCGGAGCCATGGTGCACAGCTGCCTGGTGGAGCTGGGAGCCGCAGTGCATGACTGGCCGGAGAGGTCCGGAGCCATGGTGCACAGCTGCCTGGTGGAGCTGGGAGCCGCAGTGCATGACTGGCCGGAGAGGTCCGGAGCCATGGTGCACAGCTGCCTGGTGGAGCTGGGAGCCGCAGTGCATGACTGGCCGGAGAGGTCCGGAGCCATGGTGCACAGCTGCCTGGTGGAGCTGGGAGCCGCAGTGCATGACTGGCCGGAGAGGTCCGGAGCCATGGTGCACAGCTGCCTGGTGGAGCTGGGAGCCGCAGTGCATGACTGGCCGGAGAGGTCCGGAGCCATGGTGCACAGCTGCCTGGTGGAGCTGGGAGCCGCAGTGCATGACTGGCCGGAGAGGTCCGGAGCCATGGTGCACAGCTGCCTGGTGGAGCTGGGAGCCGCAGTGCATGGCTGGCCGGAGAGGTCCGGAGCCATGGTGCACAGCTGCCTGGTGGACTTCTCCACCCCTGTGCTCGCCAAAGGAGGGGAGCACTCCAGTCTGGCCAGAGCAGCCCCCAGATACAGGGAGCTCAGCCTGGGTGCACCATGGGTAGGGGGCTCCAGCTGGACCCAAGCAGCCCCCAACCACGCTTTCCCCATGGCAGTGCGGTGGGTCTTTCACTTCCCCCATCTTTCCCCTCAGGCCTAGCCCCTGTCTCCGAGTTTTCTACCCGCCTCGCTCTGGAACTCAGCTTTTATTTTCCAAGGCGTATTTGGAACAGAAACGGCTCCGTTTAGTAAACATGAGTCACGGGCTCGGCGCATCGCTAAGGCGTGTCTAAAAATACACTGCCTGATTGGGATCTCCCAGGCACCCAGGTGTCAGCCTCCCTGGCACGGCCGAGCGAGCCTGGAGAACAAGGCAATCAGTAAAAGCCAGGCTCTGCGGTCACAGGGGTCATGTGTGTGCGGCATGGCCCTGAGCAGAGGGCTCTCAGAGGATTGGAGGAGGAAGATCCCACAGGAGAGAGCGGGAGTCGATTTCCATACTCCGCCCCGGGGTGTTCAGTCGTGCAAGCCAATGGGACGTTCCACCGGAGTCCAGCTGTGCCGAGACACGTGGTTCATAGACACCCGCCTCTCCGGGGTGATGCGTAGCTAATCCCACGGCCACAGACATTAACACCCGTGCACAGCAAGGACCCCCGCAAAGTAGGGATCTTCCATAGCGCGTGTTTTAGTAATCGTGTAGGCTCAATCGGTTTTAGCGGTTGCACAGGTATTAAAGGGACAGGGGTGGCAGCCAGTGCACTCCTGGCTCCACTCCTGGGGAGTTTGCACGGCTGCTTCTTTTAAGCCATCTCCCCATCCCGAGCATTGGCTCCCGCCTGGCCCCCGTGATACTGCCTCTGTGGGAGACAGTATGGGGGTGGGCGGGCAGCCACATGGGGAGCTAGCTTAAAAGAGGCAGCAGTGCAAGGTGGCTGGGGGCTCCCAGCACTTTTAAGCCAGCTCCCCACGGCCCATGGGCACCAGCTCCTGCTGCCCCCTCCCCTTGCTGCCTCTGATACTGAGGCAGCAAGGGGAGGTAGGTTACATAAGAACATCACAACGGCCATATTGGGTCAGGCCAAAGCCCAGTCCATCTAGCCCACTGCCCTGTCTTCTGACAGTGGCCAATGCCAGAAGCCCCAGAGGGAGAGGGAATCTTCAAGTGATCCCTCTCCTGTCCCCCATTCCCAGCCTCTGACAAATAGAGGCCAGGGACACCATTCCCACCCATCCTGGCTAAAAGCCATCAATGGGCCTAACCTCCATGAATCTATCCAGGTCTTCCTTGTCGTGGTTTGGATGAACTGATAAGCCCAGGCTTATGCGTTAATGTTGAACTAGCTATCCGCTGCCATCCCAACAGCAAAGGACTGAAATCAACACCGGTCCCGGCCACTTGAGCGAAAGGAGCATCCCCCTTCGCAGCTGTAATTTTGTTCCTTACGGTGCCTTGGGGCCGTCCGCAGGAATAACATTCCCCCTGGAGCCGGCAGCCCCACACAGAGGGGCTCCCCACGTCCATAACCGATCCCCAGCCTGTTCCTAAGCCGCCGGGCCTGCAGCTCTGCAGTGTTGAGTTTTCAGCGGGCCACCCTGCCGCCGCAGTGACGCCAGGCGTTGCAGACTGGGCCTACGCCACAGGAATGCCACAAGGAGGGCAGTGAAGCAAGCCCCGGGTGCCTCTCGCTGCCAGCTGGCCCAGCTGTGCCCCGCCACACTATGCAAAGCAAGGACGGCGCCAATGCTCAGAATGCAGTTCAGCGCGAGCTACCCCAAGTCTGTGAGCAGGAGGCCGCGCCTGGCGTGGGTCATGTTTGACTGGTTCCCGGTGGGGGCGGCTCCCACGCCCCTTCCCCCAGCTAAGATTTTTTTTTTCCCTGACACCACTAGCTTCCTTCAGGCCGGAACTTGTCAGGCAGGCTCGCTCCGGTATTGTACCTTAGACAAACATCTCTGTCTTTCATCCACTCGGTCTCTCCTTACCAGCCATCCAGAGCAAATGCAGACGTCTCCGAGCGAGAGGAGCTTTCATTCACCCACTTTCTCCCTAGAGGTCACTCATAGGTCAGTCACTGGGAACCCACCTGGTCCCAGTCACGTGGCTGGGACTCAGTCTGGAGTTTTCGGAAAACGAGGATCTGGCGAGCTGAGCAGAGAGTTCAGAGTCACGTGAAAATTCAGTGCAACAGGACGGGCCGCTTGATGGCATTGATTTCCCACCCCCAACATGATAGCAACCAGGCCCCTCAATGTCTAATGAATTTACCCTCCCATGGCCCCTTAGCAACGCCATTTGACAGGTGGTGAGTGGAGGAAAAGTGACTTGCCCAAGGTCACGCGGGAAGTCAGTGGCATAGCCAGGAATCTGCTTGTTCTCCAAAACTTTCTTCTCCCCTAACTCTCAGGTCTGCCTCTGTCTGTCAGGATATTCCCCTGGCTCATTCCAACTAGGGGGGCAGATAGCAGCTCCCCCCACAGTTACGACGGTGCTTATCTTTTCCCCCAGGCAACACCAGCTGCAAAAGAAGGAGTTCTGTCCCATCTACTACCGCCCCTGAGACTCACTTTGGGGCCCCACTCCACAGCCAGGGAAGCGTGCTGAGCACTCTGCATGGATACCCATAACAGAGGAAGCAGTTTTCCAAAAGGGTTTTAACAAGCTCAGAAAGGCAGGCCTGGGTTAGGACATGCCTCATGGTAACGCCCTTATCAGCCCACCTCTCTAGGTTCTTTCCTCCCCACCAATCCTGGCACACCTCCCACACCTAACTGCTCTTCCTACAGCACGTGAGATGTCTGGCTTTCCAAGGCAGAGTGATTTGCGGGGTGGGGAGAGACGTGAACTCACCGTGACTGCCATGAAAAGGCCGTGAGCTGGCTCAACCTTTGCTAGCCACAGAGGCACGCTGGAGGCCCTAGCACATCTCGAGGGCCGGACACAACATGCGGATTTTCCCCTGCCTCCCTCAAGCCTTTCACAACGGCCTTGGGTTCCGGGTCAAATTCACAGCTGGTTTCATTCCATTGACTCCAACGAGAGCACGGCTCTTGGCTTGCGGCCCGTGAACACAAGGGCTTTTGCTCTAAAGGGGTCCGTGATGTGGCTTGACGTTCCCAGCACACCCCCATTGTCTTCTCTCTCTTGCCCTTCTGTTTTGTTACCTACTGGCCCCTTGAGGTGAGCCCCCAAGCCCAGAGAACTAAGATATTCCTTTGGCCCCCATCACCAGCTTTGAGTGCTGGGTGCCCGTGTCCTCACCGCACCCCTGTGAAGAAGGGCAGTGCGGTCGTTCCCATTTTGCATATGGAGAAGAGAGACACCAGGAGATGAGCAGTAAAGGTGGCCCACCTAACCTTAACACTGCCCTTGACTGCCTTGAAGTCGCACAAAGACCTGACTGAGGAAGGAACTGAATTCAGACTCTGCGCTACCCTCCTCCCAATGGGCCATCCTTCCTCCTAACCAAACCCCACCCTTTCTTCATTAAATGCTCCATCCTCCAGCCCACATGCCTTTGTTATAATTTCAGGGGAAATGAAAGCGTTTGGGGTCGGGAAGACCTGTCTGGATTTCCGAGACCACGTCGTCATCTTTCTCCATCAGAGATTCTCAAACTTCATTGCACCATGACCCCCTGCTCCACAGGCTTCAGTGCTGGCCCTGGATGGTGGGACTTGGGGCGCGGCCCTGAGCCCCAGCAAGTCTGCCACCAGCCCTGGGACCCACTTTGGGGTCCCAAGCCACAGCTTGAGAATGGCTGATTCAGTTTGCAAGCTCTTTGGGGCTGCATAAATGTACCACCCAGAAGCAAGCCCGTGACCAGCATCAGACAACATTAGTAACATCGGGGCTGGGTAGAAACACAGCTGGGAGATTAATGAAGATTAGGTTCTGCAGAATAACACCACCAGCTGAATATCGGGGGGGGGGGGAAATTCCTCACGAGTGAGCTGTACAAAACTGGTGGGATAATTTCCTTAGGGAATAGGTAGCAGCCGCAGCATGTGAGTCATCTGAAAACAAGGGAGAAAACTAGGGTATACTGGAGGAGATGAGTGGGTGCTGGTGGGAGGGCAGACTAGATACCAGACCCATCTTCTCTCAGCTCTGGTGTCTTTAATTCTTTGTCATTCCACCTTGTCTTTTAATGAAGTCACAACAGCCCTTCTAGGGCACACAGGGTTAAAGATCTGGGGTGCACTAGGGATGTAAAATCCTATTTAATTAGTTAACCGGTGCAACATTAAGATTAAATTGGTTAACTGATTAAATGGGGTGGGCGGGAGGGGAGCCGTCTCCACGCCAAATGGGTTGCTTCCGCCTGGCTGCTTCAGATCCCGCACACGGTTCCAGGCAGGCCTTTCCCCGCCACCCCCCATCCACCCCTGCGAGGCTGGAAACTCCCACCCCGTGGGGGAAAAGGGGCTGCTCCCAGGTAATAGTCACCCATGAAGGGTAATGCTTACCAGGTAACCAGTTAACCGGTTACCCATTCAGATCCCTGGATGCCACGCAGCAGACCAAGTAGGTCCATGCGTACACCACAGCCCCTAGCACAGACACGGCACACATCAACAGAATGAGTTTTTCTCTTGGTGCAAGACCACCACCTCCGCAGGGGCTGTTCGCTGTGCCCACATGTGCTCCAGCGGGCAGTCGCATCTACCCCCGGGTTGTGTATTATGTCACCATAGCTATCTAGGGGCAGTTTTTCACACCTCTGGCCAACGTAGCTAAGTAGGGATCATTTTGAAACCTAGACCAAGCCCTAGCGTCTGGTTTCCAGCAACTAGACACACAACCGGGCAGAAGAAACTCAACCGCCCACCCGGCCCGAAGAGCCCTTTTCTAACAGGCTTTGGTTTTAATGATGCACTCTTGTGTTCTTTCCACTCCCCCCGTAACGTGTGGGCCAGCCCTGAGATGTCACATACCAGCCATTCAGAGGCACTGAGTCAGCCTTATCTTGTTTTCTAGGAAATGAGTGCAAGGTGCTTTTGCCAAAGTAGAGCCTTGTACGTGGTCGGTGAACACAGCTGCTGCTGGACTATTTGGAGAGAGAGGAAAAGAAAGAAAACATTGAGAAAGGGCAGGTCTCATGCGGAGGGAGGTGAGAAGCCAGGGGAACGGCCCCGTTGAAAATGCCGAATGAGCTTTGAATCCGACCCTGCTAGCTCCTCGTCCGCAAAGCGTACAGATTAAAAACAGGATGTTGTGCTCACAACGGGAGGCATATCAGTTAGACGCGACAGAGGAGAGAGGCCAGGCCAGCCGACACGGGCAGGCAAACGGAGCAGTTGCCCCGGGACCCAGAGGTTGAAGGAGGCGGTGGTGGTTCTTTAAATCGCTGCCGGACTGCCACTCCACGCCGCGCCGAGAGCTGAGGGGGTACGCGTCATGATTGGGCAGCACAGAGGGCTGGCGGCACCCAGCCCCGCCCCTTCTGCCTGAGGCCCCGCCCCTTCTGGGAGCACAGAGCCGCCTCCCCCTCACACCTTGGCCAAGGGCCCACACCATCTGTCAGCTCCCCTGAGAAAACCTGCATTGGTCAATCACGGGATAACGACCACACACCAGCGTGAAGGGGCCAAGAAAATGCTGGGCAAGCCGGTGCCCAGATTTGGACCAGAACCCCGGTCAAAAAGTGGGTTCCAGCAGCTTTAGTTAGCTGTGCTGACCGGGCCATTGGCTGTCCGGTTGGCAGTGCCACCGTGCGGCAGGGCCGGCAGACTCTCTGGCAGCTGCCTCTGCTCGCAGGCCCAGCGCCCATTGGCTGAGTCAGGGCAGGGGAGGAGCAAGCGCGATGCGTGAGCACTCCACCAGTGGCCGTAGAGGGGCCACATGGCGCACACCTCTCCCGCTGCTGCCTGGCCCTCTACACCTCATGCTCTTCATGGGGCTGGGCTCAAGGGGTGGCACATGCCCTGTGACGAATCGTGGTCTGGCACCCCTTTGCCGGGAGTTCAAGGAACAAGTATCCCTGCCTCCGCGTGCTGGGAATGGTGCTGCTCCCCCATCCCGCCTCATCCCAACCCCTCCCTATCTGATCCTGTCCTGCCTCCATACCTACCCACACCCCTTACAGCGCTCTCTGCTGAAGTGCATGGCCAGCACCTACCAGCCTGGAGCCCTAATCTTAGTTGGGGCTCTAGGCACTAAACAATTGAAATGCCAAATAAGGGGGAAACTGTTCCCCTGTGGATTCCTAGTTGAGCCCCAGGAGTGGGCCTTTCATGGACTCATTGCAGCTGTGATTACGGGTGGTCCTGATGCCACACACAAAATTATAACCACTTTATTGGACCAAAACATGAAGCTGGTGACGAAAAATGAGAAGGGGGAGGCAAAGAATCATGGAAATCTTTGTGCAATTTCACTCATTAAAAAAAAAAATCACCCCTTGTGACTATTTTGCTGCCAGCTCTAGCATCCTGTAACAAATAAAACCTGAGCTTAGCAGAATACATCTGTCAAAACAATAAATAGGTCTCTTTGGGCTTTGCAGGGAAAATGAGCACGTGGGGGAGAACAAGTGGCAGAGGGAGGAGGGATGGAGTGGGAAGGGGCAAGGCCTCAGGGAAGGGGCGGGGTAAGCGTGTTCCGTTTTTTGGAATTAGACATCTGACAAGCCTATGAAAAAGGCTAATACAACCTTAGGCTACATCAGGCAAGGGGTTTCCCGTAGAAATGGAGAAGCGAAATTATTATACAGAGCGCTGGTGAACGTTCATCTGGAATACTGTGTGCATCTCTGGTCTCCCGCGCTTAAGAAAGATGAATACAAACTGGGACTGGTACAGAGAAAGGCTATAAGGAGGTTCACAGGAATGGAAAACCTATTATACGACTGTATGGCTAAGGAGCTTTGCTTGCTTAGCCTAATAAAATGAAGGACTAAGGGGGAGATAGGACTACCCTCCCTAACTATGTCAGAAGAATGAAAACCAGAGAGGGTGCAAGTTATTTAAGTTACGAGCCAATGCTGGCACAAGACGAGGTGGATATAAACTGGCCCTTGGTATATTCAGGCTTGAAATTAGAAGAAGGTTTCTAACCCTCACAGGAGCAAAGTTCTGGAACAGTCTTCAAAGGGGAGCAGTGGGTGCAAAAAAAACCCAACTTGGTTTAAGACTGAGCTTGTTAAGTTTATGGATAAGACAGCTAAGATGAAATTGCCTACAGAGGCAGGTGGCTCATTTGTGTCTTAGCAAATATTTCCAAGGGCCTGAGATCGGTCACTAGATGGGGAAGATCGAGTCGCTACAGAGAACTCTTCCCCCCAGGTATGCAGCTGGTGGGTCTTGTCCACATACTGAGACTTTAACCGAGGACCATATTCGGGTCAGGACGGACTTTTCTTCCCCAGGTCCCACTGTGGGTTTTTCACCTCTCTCTGCCGGATGGGTCACAGGTCACCATCGAACTACACAAAATGGTGGATTCTCCGAAACGTGAAGTCCTTTAAATCAAGGCCTTAATGTGTACGACCTTGGTGTCCAACATGCTAGCCGCTAGCCACCGTGGCTATTTGGCTAGTTGGCTCACAAAATTACATTTTCAGAAACATGTGGCTAGTTTGTTACCGCAGCAGCCATTGTAGCGGCTACTGCTTCAGGACTGGTTGGACACCACAGGTCTACAAGGTAAAGATGGACAACCCTGCATGAACACACCATACAGCTATGACAGTGAAACTGGCAAGTTCTGCAGAGTTAGGTGAAGTTCCCGGTTTCCCAGTGTGGCAGGGCGTTGTCCTGCGCTGGCCCTTTCAGGGGCTGGGAGCTGGAGTGAAGGAGGGAAGCCCAGCTGAGGCAGCTAACCAGGGCCCAGCTGGAGGCCATATAAAACAACTCCTGGAAGGAGGAGAGAGACCTGCCTGTCTGCCTGCAATGAGCAAGGCTTTGGCCTAGCAAACCCAGGCTACCCGGCCTGAGGCCCAGGGCTGCAGGGAGGCAGCCACGGTTCGCAAGGAGGCAGCTGCGGTACCCTGGGGGAATTTGGACCAGGGAAGCCTCAGGCCATAAGTCCACAAGGCAGGGTTGCAGGAGACAACCGGGCAGGCAGAGTGGGAGAAAAACTGGGGGTTCTAGGGAGTAGGGAAGACCCTGCAGGAGGAGCGGAGGAAGAACAATGACCTCCCCCCCTCCGAAAGGGGGTGCAGACCAAGAGCGGAGCGATCGCTGCCGGAGGGCAGTGACCTGAAGAGAACACCTCACCCCAAGGGGGCGCGTCGGTGTCGGAGCAGCCGGTGACAACCCCACAAGCCACCCTGAGGGAAGAGCCATGCAGAAAGTGAGTGAACCTGCTACACCAGCCATGGTCATTTTCCCGCAGTTAGATGGAAGATGACAGGAAAGGGGCACGGACCCTGGAAGACTAAACGAGATGCCCATGAAAAACCAGGGAGACAACTCTCAGCATTGTCCAGCGTCAGCCAGAACTCCTGCATCTCGTGGAGGGCAGCTGCACAGGGCTTGGCTGTGACCAGACAGTCACTGCAGCTGCTGAACAAGTTTCACAACAGGAATTAACCCGCTGAGTTACCAGAGGACGGTGCCTTTTGCTTTTGAGCTTCCACAGGAAACCCCTGTATGGACACACGCCAACCAAGGGAGGGGAAAGTGGTGAAGGGAAAATGGTGAAACACAAGGAAGAGCTGTAGAGGGCAAACCACATTCACTGCCGCTCTTCCCTCCTCAGACTGAGAATGATACTAGGTGTTCATACACAGACACGCAGGAGATGGAGAACAACAACTTAGCTCCCTGGGCTTTACCCAATACCTTGTAGCATGCCCCTCCCCTTGCTGCGTTTTCCTCAGGCGCTCCAGACACACTTTTAATTGCAAACACAATGGCTACGTCTACACTGCGCATTGTTGCACAAGATGATATGCAAATGCACAGCATAGACATTACCAATGAGGAGTCTTAACCTTAAACACTAAGGCTACGTCTAGACTGGCATGATTTTCCGCAAATGCTTTTAACGGAAAAGTTTTCTGTTAAAAGCATTTGCGAAAAAGAGCATCTAGATTGGCACGGACACCTTTCCACAAAAAGTGCTTTTTGCGGAAAAGCATCCGTGCCAATCTAGACGCGCTTTTGCGCAAAAAAGCCTCGATCGCCATTTTCGCGACTGGGGCTTTTTTGCGCCAAACAAATATGAGCTGTCTACACTGGCCCTTTTGCGCAAAAGCTTTTGCACAAAAGCTTTTGCACAAAAGGACTTTTGCCCAAACGGGAGCAGCATAGTATTTCCGCAAGAAGCACTGATTTCTTACAGTAGGAAGTCAGTGTTCTCGCGGAAATTCAAGCAGCCAGTGTAGACAGCTGGCAAGCTTTTTCTCAAAAGCAGCTGCTTTTGCGGAAAAACTCGCCAGTCTAGACACAGCCTAAGGGTGAGTCTACACAGCAGGGCTTAACTCGGAATAAGCTATGCAAATTGAGCTATGTCAATTGTGTAGCTTATTTTGAAAGAGCTTATTTTAAAATTGGGGGCGTCTACACAGCACTTATTTTGAAATCGAGCGCCCTTCCTCCGACTTCCCTTACTCCTCGTACAATGAGGGTTACAGGAGTCGGAGTAAGAAGTCCTCCAGCTTGACAGTATTTTGACATTATTTCGAAATAACTGCCTGCTGTGTAGACGCGGACTAACTTATTTCAAAATAATGCTAGTTACTTCGAAATAATGTTGCTGTGTAAATGTACCCTAACAGATTTATTTGGGCATAAGCTTTTGCAGGCAAAACCCCCTCTTTGTCATGCATCTAACAAAGCAGAGTTTCGCCCACAAAAGCTTATGTCTAAATAAATCTGTTAATCTTTAAGGAGCCACAGGACACATTGTTTTTGCAGATATGGACTAAACACAGATAGCCCTCTGGCACTTTTAATCACAGTCTAGTGAGAAATATGTGCCCTTTTATTTTGTGCACAGCTCCAGGTGACAGCGTACATGGCTTGGTATTCAGATACATTTTTGAAATACCTACAGAGAGAGGTGTTTCCATTAAAATCAGATTTTTCCAAGCCCTTCATCTCTTAGGCCAAGTCTACACTAAATGCTGCCATGATCAATGTTCCAGAGTTTGATTTAGTGAGTCTAGTTAAGACTTGCTAAATTGAATTCAGAGGGCACCCTCGCTGGCTGCTGGCACTCCTGCTTGCGAGAAGAGTAAGAGAAGCCAACGGGAACATTTGCTCCAGTCGGCCTTGCGCTGTTGGATGGCACGTAGGCGCAAAACAAGGTTCTTAACTTCAGCAACATTAATTATATAGCTGGAGCCAGTGTACTTTCATTCAACGTTCCCTAAGAGTGTAGACCTGGCCTACAAGATCAGCTGCACCTCTCCTCTGAAACTTCCAGTCCCCAATTTGTATAGAAGGCCAGAAGGAAGCAATAGAACTATCTAGTCTAGCTGGCTGTGCAAAACAACCCAGAGAAACTCGCCCAATAACTCCCGCATCAAGTCCTTCATTTCTGGGTGATCTATTGTGTAAAAATCCTGATTTAAACACTTTCAGGAATGGAGACCCCAGACAGAGAATTTCTCTCAGTCGGTAGCTATGGAGAAGTGGGTAAAATGGAATCTAAGAATCTGAAGGAAGCAGGATTTGCCCGGTTACTCCCATGGCTGGTGGAGGAGTTTGGCAATTAACCCTTTCCTGCCACCCCTGTAAAAATTCACAGCGCAGCATTGCTAATCAAGGTGTTTAAAAAAAAAAAAGCATAAATCCCCAAGTCATTCGTGAACAAATGTCAATAATATTCAGTTCATTGCAGCGAGGAACTGCCCGCATGCCATGAGGAGGGAACACAGCCGCCGTCGCGTGGTCCCTCAGGCAAAGAGGTGAGGAAACTCGGCTCCACCTCCATTCCCCGTATTCTAGCTGCTTGTTTTCTTAGAGGTGAGCCAGTCTCCCCTCCCTCCCACACTTCCTGTCCCCCGGTCCCTGCACTCACCACCACATTGTCAAGGGGGAAGGGTGCCAGGTCCTGCAAATTCCCTCTTTTTTAGAAAAAGTTCCCCTGCTCCTGAGGAATGATTAATTATCTGCCTGGTCAGAGTGTAAAATACCTCACTCGTGCTGCCGGCAGGGCTGAGTTATTGAGTGAGAACGCTCCCCCCACTCTCCGCCTTGAGATTACACGGCCAGGGCTGCACACTGAAAATCCAAGTGCATGCTGGGAAAAGGTAAGGGAGACACAAGGCGCCTTTTGTGAAGCAGAGGCTGGGGGCTCCCACCGTCACATGAAGTCAGTTTCTGAACAGAAAAGCGTTCGTGCTAATCAAAGCAGACGGGGGCTGCGTCGGAGCAAAACGACCCACCTTTCTTGTAATAGGGCAAGGCCATGTCTGCTCAAAGATGAACACCAACGAAGCTTTTCTTAAGGAGCTGCCCAGCAAAGAGAAATGCAACACTTAGCCCTTGCCACCTCGCTACATTTCACAAAGGGCTAAGAAGTATTATTTCCCCATTTCATGGGACGGGGAAACTGAGGCACTGAGAAACCAAGCTCCACATTTTCCAAAGTGGCTGCTGATTTAGGGTGTCAGACTAGAGATACTCAGAGTCTGATTTGTAAGAAGTTTTGAGAACTCCCTTTACAATAAGGGCAAAGGTCACCTCTGCAGGAGACGGAGCTTTCTCAAGGATTACTGAACCATCTTCCCCAAGAACTAGGAGCCATCATACACACATCATATTTCTTTGACCTGGAGTTCTCTAACATCAATACACAGGGACAAGTCGATATGGAAACACCTAACCCCTTCCCCAAACAACACTGCACACATTTCTCCCCCGGGGAAGAGGAGGAGAGAACTAGCAACATGATAGTGGTTTTCAAGTATCTAAAAGGGTGTCACAAAGAGGAGGGAGAAAAATTGTTCTCCTTGGCCTCTGAGGATAGGACAAGAAGCAATGGGCTTAAACTGCAGCAAAGGAGGTTCAGGGTGGACATCAGGAAAAACTTCCTAACTGTCAGGGTGGTTCAACACTGGAATAAATTGCCTAGGGAGGTTGTGGAATCTCCATCACTAGAGATATTTAAGAGCAGGTTAGACAGACACCTGTCAGGGATGGTCTAAACGGTGTTTGGTCCTGCCATGAGGGCAAGGGACTGGATTTGATGACCTTTCAAGATCCTTTCCACTTCTAGTGTTCTATTAAATAGATGTTGGCCAAGTCCCAAAGGATACGTCTAGACAGAGGTGCTATTTCGGGATACATCCAGTAACCCGAAATAGCATTTTCCAAGTCTTAACAGCATGCCTGTTATTTCGAAATGCAGTCGAAATAATGGGCTTGCTATTCTGACGTCCTGGCAAACCTCGTTCCATGAGGATCAAAGCACTTGTCGGAATAGCGGTCTATTTTGAAAATTGGTGCTGTGTAGACTGCACCAAATTTTGAAATAGGGTACCTGCCTTCAGAGCCAGAGCCTAACCTGGAACCCTGGAGAAGCCCCCCCAACTCTGTACAATCTGGGCGCCCCTTATCCGTCCAATGTCCCAAGTCCACATTGGTTGAGGGCAGGGCTCGAACTCTGGCTCAAACCCTTTGACCTCATAGCTCAAACTGCATAGCTTATTTCCAGCTAGCGCTGCTGTGTAGACGCACCCTTAATGCACTAATGGGAGGTGCTCAGATATTACAGTGCGGAGAACGATAGAAGATGCTACAGAGCATAGAGGAGGCTATGCAGGCTCTCAAGCCCCTCTGAAAAATCAAACTCAAGTGCAGCCCCATAATTCTTGGCCACTCTTGAAAACAGTGGGCAGAATGACTTACGCCACGTCTCTCTCTGAGTCAATGGTCAAAGGGGGAACAGAAATCGGATCAATAAGCTTCCTCTAACGTGGCGCCGTCTGCATTTCTTGCTCCACTTTACAGTTGGACACACCAGATTTAACCGTGGCCTTGTGCATTGCTCAAATCCTGCTGCTTCAAAAGTCAATCTTCTCCCGACCCTTCTTTTCTCTAAATGATGCCCCAGCTACCTATGAAAAGCGGTTTATATGGAACAAAGACTTCCGTCCTTACCACATTTGTGATTAGAATGGATTATACCCTGGCACTTGAAATGGGTTTGCACATGTACCATTTGGGTCAAAGCCAGCTCCGGTTACAGCACCATACCTAGGTTCCCCTCCGGCTGGATTTGATCCTCTGTAACTAGATGCTTCCCTCTTTAAGTAAAGGTTGTCAGCCCATGTCTGCCAAGATATTTTTCTTTGCCATCCAAAGCTGATGCTTTTTTTTTTTTTTTTTTTTTAAAGGGAAACTTCATGGTGGAGATTTCAGATTTAAAACTTCCTAGCAGTGGTGATGAAATGGTGTCTAAAGGCTCCAAACCACATTCTTCTGCTGCCTTCTCTGATCAAGACATGGCTTTGGGACTCCGCGAAGGGATGGAGAGCTCTTCACTTTCACATGACCTGGCAATGTGGCACTTGCTTCCTGAAACTACTAGTGCCTCTGTCTCGTAATGTTGCCGATATTTGGCGACTTTCTTAAAGCTCCAACTCCTGGAGTCACGTGAAAACACACACATTTCAGCTTTTATTTTAAAAAAAATAAGTATCTAGCCCTTATAGTTGGGGGAGGGAGAGAAACCCAAAGCAGGGGTAATCTACAGATTCAAAAGCCAGACATTACATTTAAAAGAACCCCAAAGTATTATTTTGTTTTTAAAAACATGGTAATTGAGGATCTAATTCATGATTCTTGAAGGCTGGGGATGCTATGGGAGTCATTAGCAAGTCAGTGACAAGGCAAGTCAAGGAGACAGAGCAAGAAATAGAATTCTAGCCCGTCTCCACTAACAGCATTCATAGCCTAAGACAGAAAATGCTCGCGAGGACATCGAAGTGAATGTCTGTACAGAAGGGACGAACTGCAAAGGAACATGGCAGCTGAAAGATTCAACTGTTTGGGGGAGGGGGAATTATTTCAACTAGCTGCCGGGGAGAACGCAAGAAGGGGCGCTCATGCTGGGCAAAGACGTCCACAACGGAAGTGGGGAGAGACCATGCAATTAGCAGATCCACTCTGTCCCCCAGGTCCAGTGGCTGCAGTCCCTCCATGAGCGAGCCAAGAGCTGTTCAGCAACAACAGCTGTGGAAGGGTTTCTCGTCCAGATTTGCTTAAACCCAACAGACAGAAGCCTGTGCTTTTTTAACTGAACGTAAGAACATAAGAATGGCCACACTGGTTCAGACCAAAGGTTCATTCAGCCCAGCGTCCTGTCTGCCAACAGTGGCCAATACAAGATGCCCCAGAGGGAGGGAACCCAACAGGTAATCCTCATGTGATCCCTCCCCTGTCACCCACCTCCAGAGAAACAGAGGCTAGAGCCACCATTCCTACCCATCCTGGCTAATAGCCACTGATGGACCTAACCTCCATGAATCTATCTAGCTGTTTTTTGAACCCTGTGAAAGTCCTAGTCTTCACTACATCCTCTGGCGAGGAGTTCCACAGGTGGACTACATGCTGAGTGAAGAAAAACCTCCTTTTGTTAGTTTTAAACCTGCTGCCTATTCATTTCATTTGGTGACCTCCTGCTTCTTATATTGTGGGAATAAGTAAATATCTTTTCCTTATTCACTTTTTCCACACCAGTCATGATTTTATAGACCTCTCTCATATCCCCCTTAGACGCCTCTTTTCTAAGATGAAAAGTCCCGGTCTTTTTAATCTCTCTTCATACGGGATCCACCCCAAACCCCTCAGCATTTTCAGTGCCCTTTTCTGAACTGAAGGTCAAAGCCTTCCTGAGTCTGTTGTCTCCAATACATGGATGGGTTCGGATGCCAGTCCTAGAGATTACCGCAGCGGAGACATGACCCGTCACCCTGCAGCTCCACTGGCAGTAGCAGGGTGACCTCAAAAGGAAGTCTAACTTGGACCATGCTGTGCACAATTCATTGCAGCCTGTAGACCCAGGGTGGGGAGGAGAGTGGGGCCCATGGGGGATAAATTCCATCCCTCTCCTTCCACTGCAGCATTCTTGGCTGAGTCTCTGGAGGGGGGGAGCTTTCCAGAGGAAAGGAGGGAGCAGTTGCTCCTCGAACGATAAAATGATGCAGTGTGTTCTTTTCAAGGCCAACTTGCCGGGCCAGGCGTCTATGGGCAGCTACTGAGGAAAACCACCTCTTTGTGCCTGAAAAATAAAAATCACCTTACACTAAACCCCCCTCCCAGAGATGGGATGTCGTCTCTGATCCTGGCACATCAGTGTCCCATGCGTGGCCTCCTCCCTGCACACCGCCCAGCTGAAACACACCCACGGCAATGGAGTTCCCTCAAGCGGATGGACAGGAATGGAGCATGAATGGAGGTCAGGCTTGCTCCAGAGGGGCCGGGACTTTAACAGGCTGAAAAAGGAGCTAGATACATTCATGGGGGACAGG
Source organism: Pelodiscus sinensis (assembly GCF_052426305.1). Taxonomy (NCBI): domain Eukaryota; kingdom Metazoa; phylum Chordata; order Testudines; family Trionychidae; genus Pelodiscus; species Pelodiscus sinensis. The sequence goes on along the minus strand of NC_143071.1, from coordinate 4,783,970 downwards.
TCCATCAATATTGATTAGCCAGGATGGGTAGGGATGGTTTCCCTAGCCTCTGTGTGTCAGAGGCTGGGATTGGGCGACAGGAGAGGAATCACACGATGATTCTCTGTTCTGTTTACTCCCTCTTGGGCACCTGGCATTGGCCACTGTCGGAAGACGGCTAGAGGGACCTCTGGTCTTACCCACTGTGGCCATTCGTATGTTCTCAACGAGAGTAGCATCAGAAAGGGGAGATGCCCTACAGAACAGAACACACCCCTTGAGAGCAGAATACACCACTGCCCAGGCCAACAGCACACGTCAGGAATGCATGGTCACTGCTGTGCAGACCCAGCGGAGAGAGGACTTTAGGGTCCTCTCCTCCCAGCACTTTCCACCCCCAGATCTTTCAGCAGGATGCCAACCCTGCTGTCCTTATCCCGCATCCTGTGGCCAGCCCACTTGCTTTATTGTTTTGCAGCATCTGGCTTGGGTTTCAGGCCCCGGCCTTTCCTCCGTCCCTGCCACGAGTCTCAGCCGTTTCCGCCTGGAGTCCAGCTGTACCACTCCACCTCCTAGCCGCAGGCGGCAGAAAAGTAGGGATTACGGAGAGGAGTAGGCAGTGGGAATTCTTGGGGGAGGGGAAGGATGTGGTATGGGTCAAAGTGCATTAACCCCCGAAACAGGGAGAAGCACCCTCAGAAAAGCTTCTAATGGGGCCCTATGCTTTTGAGCGGAGTAATGGGGTTGGGGGGAGGGGAGCTTGGAGGCATTAAGGCCACCACGTCGCAGCAAATGAAGACAGCCACGTCTTGCAGCTGCACGGCGGCTTAACAAATACGGTGGCCAATCCTGCAATTCCTCTCTCACACGTGGGGCCTAGAAACAAGCCATGTGCAGCTCCTCCTTTTCCCCAGCCCCATGCTCACTCTGACCAGTTCAGTGCAGCAGCTCCTGCTGGATGTCTCTGGCATGCTAGCAGGACCATCACTGGACCAGAGAGCCTCCTCACTTGTAGGTCTGGACTCTCCCTGCCCTGCAGGGGAGCGAGCGCTCATTACCTTAGACTTCACTACATCCCCACTGGACAAATTCCCCCCTCCCCACAGTGCGAGTGGACTCTCCAGGCTAGCAGAGAACGCTTTAATATGACCCACTGGCCGGACGTTGCAGTCAGAGTGGAGATGAGGGACGTAAAATCCCATTTAAAAAGTTAACTCGTTAAACTGGATGTTTAATCGGTTAACCAGGATCCTACTGGCAGGGGTTTGCTCCAGCCTGTCCAGGCCCACTGTGCCACAAACCGCTCCAACCTGGCTGGGCCAAGCCGGCTGAATCATGCCAGGCCAGGCACTGGTTAACTGGTTACCCTGGTAAGCATACCGGTAAGAAGAATGCTTACCTGGTAACCAGTTAACCCTTTCCATCCATAGTGGAAACGGGGTTTCATTTTTACCACCGGGGGTAATTAACCACTGGAGCAATGTGCCAGGGGCTGGGGTGAATTATTAACATTGGGTATTTTTCTCACAGCTCTAGGAATTATTTCGGGGAAGTTTTGTTACATGGGAGGTCAGACAAGATGCTCACAGTGGTCCCTTCCGGCATGGCTATCTATCATTCTATGAAAACCCAGACGTTTGCACAAAGAAATCAAAGCTATTTCACCACCAAAAGCACCAGCTCATCCAGGAAAACCCTGGAGCCAACTTCTCCGTGCTCCAAGACAAACGCTGAGCAGCTGTGAATTAATTTAGGCCAGCTAATATTTGCATTACTCTAGCACCCGCAAAGGCCCACTGTGGTAGGAAGATGGTGAGAGACAGTCCGACACATTTCTATGGCCACGTCTGTATGTACACACTAGAAGCTCGATCTTCTGGCGTGCGATTTAGCAGGTCTAGTTAAGACCAACTAAATTGAATGCCGAGGGCACCTCCAATTGGCACCAGTACTCCTACCAGTCACGGGGAGTAAGGCAAGCCGAAGGGAGCCTTTGCTCCCATTGACCTTCCACTGTGAAGACAGCACCAAGCTCAATTTAAGGTATGTTGACTTCAGCTACGTTATTTAGGCAGTTGGAGTGACGTCCCTTAAGCCAACCTCTGGGTCCAGTGTAGACCTGGCCTTTGAGATGATGCTCATATGACCAGAGAATAATCCCGGTTTGGGGGGTAGACTCTTCTTGAACTAAGTCGCTGTTTGACTTGATTGCGGAGCAAAACAAGAACCCTACGCAATCGACACACACAGCCTCACAGAGTGTATTTAGAGTGATGTGCGGCTAGAGACACCCCTGAGCACTGTCGTTCAAATCCTGAATCCGAGGACGTTTGCTTTGTGATTTTGGTTCAGCCCATCATAGAAACAAGCCCCGGACCAATTCCAGACCTGAGGGCTACTGCCTTCCTTGGTCCTTAGAGGTCCAGAGTTTTGCTCCATTTTCTAACAATAGTTCTTCCTCCTGGGCTTTACCCGTCTTCATCGAATTGCTTTCCTGTGGTGCACCATGCTTCTGCAGCGATGCCATTCACTGGCAGGGTTTTCCCATCGCCCTGCGGATGCTCCTTAAAAGAGCAGCAGAAGAGCAAGACCAAAAGGAGAGACCGCTTCCAGCAGCACCTGGATGTCTCTCCTGTTGGATCAGGGAGCCAAGGAAGGCTCCCTGCTGGGAAAAGCAAACAGCTCCGGGAGACGGCGAGGGGAGGAATCCGCTCCCTGCATTCTGCCTTGCCAACAGCCGCCACCCACGCCTGGCCTGGCTCCCGCTCCCAGTGCTGAACTCCTGACCCTCCCCCCCCCACCCCAGGCCGAGGGAGAGTCCTGGGACAGCCTGCGCCTGGCTCCCCCATCAGCCTATCCTGGGCCGCGAGCATTAATGCCAGCAGCAGCCACCACGGCATCCCCCCAGCTCTCCAAATCAGATTAAACCCACAGAGCGGCTGGTGCCTTGTAAGCTATAACACTGTAATAATCCCCCCACCCACCCACCCACCCACACGCGCGCTCTGCCCCCCCCCCCCCCCCCGTTCCTGTTGAGTGACTGTAGAGGAGGGGGATGGGAGAGAAGAGCAGCTAGTTTTAGACCGGGCTGGGCAATCATTTGTGATGGGGGGGGGAGGGGGAGGCACTCCATGATTGTGGTAAGGGGTCAAAGGTCGCACTTTTCTAGGGAGGGGTGCGGGGTGTAGGATGGGTGTAGAAGAGAGCTCGGGGTGCAGGAGAGGATGTGGAGTCTGGGAGGGAGGTTGGGTGAAGGGGGGGGAGGGTTGTGGCCTGGGGCAGGGGATTGGGATGCAGTGTTAGGGAGGGGATATTGCTGCAGGGGAGGATTCTGGCCTGATGCAGGAGCCGATGCAGGGTCTGGGTGGGAACTGTAACCTGGGTCAGGAGCAGCAGGGGGTGTAGAGAGTTTGGGCGGTGGAATGGGGCAGGGAGTTTAAAACATAAGAATAGCCATGCTGGGTCAGACCAAAAGGTCCATCTAGCCCAGTATCCTCTCTGCCCACAGTGGCCAATACCAGATGCCCCAGAGGGAGGGATCACAAGTAATCCTCACATGATCCCTCTCCTGTCAAACATTTCCAGACAAACAGAGGCTAGGGACACCATTCCTACTTATCCTGGCTAATAGCCATTGATGGACCTAACCTCCATGAATCTATCTAGCTCTTTTCTGAACCCTGTTAAAGACCTAGTCTTCACCTCATCCTGTGGCAAGGAGTTCCACAGGTTGACTGTGCACCGAGTGAAGAGAAACTTCCTTTTGTTTGTTTTACATACAATCAATTTTGTTTGCAACGTGGTTCTAGCATGTTGGTCCCCAGGACATGACAGAGACAAGGGGTGGGGGAGGGAATATCTTTTACCGGACCCACAAGTCCTCGAGCTACACAGAGCTCTTCCCCGGATCAGCTCAAAAGCGTCTCTTCTAGCTACGGCCATCAGTCCATCAATCAGTATTACTCCCCACCTCCTTGTGTGTCTCAGAAATAAATGAGAGAGTCATAAGCGAAGAGGACTCAGAAATTCCACAGCAAAGGGTCGCATTGGGTGAGATTAAGTTCCATTCATGGAGCCTGGGAATTGAAGCAGCAACGATGTGCAAAGTCTTGGGATTTTGATTTCTTTGTACCATAGCTGCACCTAGGAGGCCCTCGGGGACAGACCCCACGGCGGCAGGTGCCGTGCAGATTCAAAGCAAAGTCCATTTCCCTCCCTCGAATGCTGCAGCAGCCGCCTGGGTGCCAAGCCACGGCCAGACACAGCATGGGTGGTAGGTGTGCTAGGAGGGGGAAGCATTGGCACCCCAAACCACCAGCCTGGCCCCACCAGTACTCCGCCCCCACTGGGCACAGGGAGGCCGCCTGCCCTCCTCATGCTCTAGGGCCGGGAAGGAGGCAGGAATATGATGGAGGACTCACCCTGCTGGAGCAGCAGTCCCCATTTTATTCACCTTCAGGTCGCCTGCCTCCTCCCCTCCACTTAATTTCCCTCTCTTATGGCTCCCCGTAGCAGAGACCAGAATGTTGCCTTTTCTATGGGAAATGCGAAAACGGGGTGACACCTTCGTTGCCTGCCATCCGATTTTTTTCCCTCCGCTCTCTTTTCCTCCCTCCTGTGCTACCAGATTTTGCTACAGAGCCTCTAAGCCTGTCTAATTGAAAAAACATGACTGAGGCTAATTGACAGCAGAAAACGGAGGGAACATTTGCCCAACATGATTTACGGCAGCAAAGCAGCCACCTTCCCCCACTCCTGTGCCTCGCTCGGAGCCCTGCTGCCAGAAACAGCTCAGCCAGGGGGAGCGAAAAAAAAAATAATTAGTGTTTAATTTTTTAACCATTTTTACCCCCTTTTTAATGGCTTTACATAAACCTGTCCCGGAGTTTTATGGCTTCCAAAGTTATGCCCCAGTCTAGTCCTCCTCACTGGTTTTAATTAGAGCGAGACATGTCTGGCACCGCGAAGCAGAAGAGGAAGAATATCGACACAAAAGCCCCATTTCAGAACTGTGTGGCTGTTGTAAGGGCCCAGACCAGCACAGAGTGGGTAGCCCCGAGCCGGAAGATCACGGCTTGGGTGAAAGCTACAATGGAAAGGCTCTCTTGCTAATCGTTAACACGCCCAGTTTCGAAGCAGGTCTGGCTTTAGCTGGCCAGAAAACGTCGCTAGGTATTCAGACTACCTCGGCCACGCCGGAACCCGCCCCACCACCTTACCATCAGGGCACCCCTTATCCCGCCTGCCCCGGGGTCGGCCAGCTGTTGGCCTTCCCGTCTGCACCCAACCCAACCCGACTGGACCCATCCTGGGGAAGGAACGGAGAGGTTTCCAAGGGGATGTTGGTTTGTTGCAAGGCAACGGTTACAGGAAGGTTGAGAGGGAAAAACGAACACAGGCCTCAAATTTTGCCACAAAATAGGGTTGCCAACACTCAGGTCGGGCTTCACTCTTCTGGAAATCTGGGGCTATTAGATTTAGGGAGGCCCCCGGGCTCTGCAGTGGGGCCAGAGATGAGGAGTGTAGGGAGCCATTAGGGGCTCCAGGCTGGGGCCCATGGGTTTAGAATGTGGAAGGGGACTCAGGGTTGGGGGGCGGCACAGGGTGGGGTACTTACCTGGGGCAACCTCCCTTTGGTGGCCGGGGGCGGAGGGGGCCAAGTATCTCCGCATGCTGCCAGGCCCTCGTTTACATTCCAGCCCTGCAGCTCCCAGTGGCTGCCATACCCGAGGGTAGAGCCTGCAGGTGGGGAAAACATGTAGGTAGGGCACCTGGTGCTTATAGTTCCAGCCTAGTGGGGGGGGAAGGGGGCGAACGGGAGCGCCTGGAGCTGCTTCCCTCTCTCCCACGAGGCAGGGCTAGAACGCATGGGCTTTGGTGTCTACAGCCCCGGCTAAGAGGGCTTTACATAAAGATCTGCACTTTAGGCTGCCTGGAGATCTTTTTCTGGGGGCCCCTCTTAGCCAGGACCTGGGCTTCATCCCCTGAAGCCCCCCTCTTAATCCAGCCCTGCAAACACTTCAGGATGGGCCTGGAGTCACCCAGAATCGGCATCAATCTCTCAGTGACGACTGAAAGCCAGCCTGAGGAGTCTAACAGGATAGGCTCAGAAAATAAGGAGGTCACGTTGGTGAAGGGGGGAAAAAACCCCTCTCGCCTGGAATAGCTTCAGTCAGAATGGGCAACCCGCCTGAAAAACTGATTTTCAATGAATTGGCATTCGCGAGCCAGTGTGCGTTTGCTGGGTCTCCTCTCCCTGACTCAGGCCTGCTCGGGCAGACGCCCCATGTGAACGGTGTGAGAAGATGTTCCCACAACACACCCAACCGAAGCCACGGGGGGAAGTCCTGGCCCACCGGCCCTGAAGCTGCCTCAGCGTCCGTGGGATGGGAGGACAGTGTGGAAGGCCTCTAAAATCCATACACACGCTGGAGGAAAGTAAAGGGGGGGGTGGACGAGGGAGGGAGGGGGGAGATTTCAGCCTTCAGCATCCTGGTAGGCACTTGACCCGCTGCATCAAAGCTTCCAGGATCAATAGCAGCAGAAGGTCCCTGCCGTTTCTCTTCAGCAGAACCAAAGTTCCTCTCCAGCTCAGAGCCTTCAGAAATGAGACAGGCCTCCAGTCTGGCCATAGGCCCGGGCTGCCCAGGGGTAGGCCAGCTACTGGAGGGGGGAGCCGTCTCTGGCAGGGTCATGCACACATGCTGGGCTACCCGGAGGGAAAGGCTGGCGATAGCTCTGACTGCAAGCCCACTGACATCATACTCCATGAGGCTTTGGATTAGACCCTATATTCGCCCGTGGTCCAGGAGGTAGGAGGCCTAATCCCTAGACACCGGGGCGTGAGGTACCTGCTGCTCCGAGGCATACATTGACCCACAACAGGACATAATTTGCAATAGCTTCATTTATCGCTGCTCAAACTCGACTATTTACCTCACAGCAGCGACCTAAGAGCTTGTGCTAGGGCAGCCACGCCAACGCAGAGCACCGCAAGGCCACGGCTCTGCTTTGGCGTAGGGCAGGAGGCACGCTGCAAAACGCCACGCCTCTCGGCTCCCACTGCCTCAGCGGCAACGCGGGGTCCCGTTGCGCCATGCCGGCCAAAGCTCAGCCGCTCCCTGCGCGTGCAGCCCAGCCCCAAAGCGGAGAGTCACCTGGCACCACGGAGCAGGGCGCTCAATCCGGCTCCGTGCACACGGTAACGAGCACACGGACACCCGGCAGCTATTACAATTACAAACACAACTCCCGAGGAAAGCACTTTAGGATTAAAATAAATTAGAGCCATCTCCATGGCAACAGAGCCGCCAGTTTAGACACCATGATTATTTGCAAAGGTGAAGGGGAGAGAATTTTGCAGGGGCTGGTAAGTTGCAGTGCACGGTAAATGGGAATGCACATTGCCTCCCCTTCTTAGCTGTTAACCCCTTAGGAAGAGCTTGCATGGGATGTTTCCATCCCAAGTGAGGGTCCAAACACCGTCTACCTCCTTCCCCAAATGCCTACCAGCCACCACCGTTCCTTTCCTGCATAGCCTACAGCAAAAGCCCATGCAGTCTGCACAGATCCTCACCAATGTTCCCTCTTATTTTTTCCATCCATGTGTGCAATGAATTTTGTTATGTGCACCAAGGCATGTGCAAATGTGCACCACCAGTAGAAACCCAGGCTGCTGGCTGTGGGCTCTCTGGTAATCAGTGGGGTGGCATCTGAATTTCTCCCAGGTAGTCACCCAAGCGCCCAGCTTCCAGGGAAGACGGGTCCTCACAAACCCCTGAGCACACCAGGGCAGCTGTATATTTAAACATCCTTTCAGCACAGACTCCCACTGACCTGCAGCTTCAGCTCCCGAAATGCTGATGCTATAGTACAGGGGTGGGCAAGCATTTCAGCTGGGCGGCCGCTCCAAAAATTGGGTAAGTGGTCACACTCTTCCATGATCTCCACGGAGGTGGTGCAAGGTCTGGGATGGAGGATGGGCGCAGAATGGAGCTTGGAGTAAGGGATTGGGGTGTAGGAGTGGGTGTGGGAACTGGGAGGGAGTTTGGGTGAAGGAGGGGGGGTTGTGACCTTGGACAGGAGACTAGGGTGGAGGAGGTGGTGGAGGGTCTGGGAGGAAGTTGTGACCTGGGGAAGGCATGCAGGCGGGGGTGCAGGGTCTGGGAGGTGGTAGGGATGCTGGAGAGGATTCTGAGCTGGAGGAGGGATGCAGGCGGGGATGCAGGGTCTGGGAGGGGGTTGTGACCTGGGGCAGGCATGCAGGCGGGGATGCAGGGTCTGGGAGGGGGTTGTGACCTGGGGCAGGCAGGCATGCAGGCGGGGGTGTAGGGTCTGGGAGGGGGTAGGGATGCAGGAGGGGGCAGAGGGTTGGGAGGCAGGAGGGAGGGGCTGGGGTGACAAGAGGCAGGCTCTGGCGGGGGGGCCCTTACCTGAGTGGCTCTTGGCCAGCAGCCCAGCAGGTTCCTCAGCCAGGCTCCCTGCCTTCCATGCCCCCGTCGGTCACAGGGCCCATGTGCTGCTCTGAACACTGCGAACTGGCGGGGGGAAGGGTACTCTGTAGCCCAAAATAGCACTGCAGCGTAGATGTAACCTTACTGTGCATGTGCAAGCCGTGCTACCCCTTTGAAACGCCGCTGCAGGGTTTCAAAGGGGCAGCGCCGCACAGCTGATCCCGGGCTCCGTGCACCAGCGTTTCAAAGGGAGTGATCCCAGACTCCCCGCATATAGTACTTCAGGGAGGTGAACTGAAGGTTGGGGTTTTTGGTTTTTTTACAGTGTAAATGTTTTGTCATAAAATATAAAGTGAACACTCTACACTTTGTATTCTGTGTTGTAATTGATGCAGAAAAGGCGGGGGGCATTTTCCTCCTTTTTCTGAGCTTGGCACTGAACAAATGACCAAATCTCGGGATGTCTGAAAGGGATTCCTCCTAGGGGAAACAAAGGATTATCTCCTAATGAACCACACCAGCCCTGGATGTGCTCAGCTGTGTGCTCTGAAGTACCAATAAATAATAAATAATAATAATAATAATAATAATTAGCCGTTTCATTCCTAGGTTCTGTCATCTTCGCCCTGGGAGCACGCCTGTTTCCCAGAGAAAGCATGTAGGGCCACCCACCCTGACCGCCCCACTGCTTGGCACACTTTGAATTCCTCCACCTGAAAACGGGGCTTCAATGGGAGACAAGCTCCCCAACATGAGGGGCACAAAAATTAGCCCTGCAGGCAGGTTAAAATGCCTTCCTTTGGTCTCAGTAACTTAAGAGCATTGGAGTCCTGACTATTTCTACTAAAAAGCCTCGACGTGAGAAACGTGAGGGGACACCAGATTGGCGGGGAACATACGGACCTTGGAGATTGAAACGAGGGCCTGTCCGGTGGGATCTCTCAGAGGTTAAATGTCGGCTGCCAAGTCAAATCTTCAGAGCCATCTGCTATAGCTACAGTATAGATAGAGCTTAGGGGTGTCATGCATTAACTCACTGCTAAGAACGTAAGACCGGCCATATTGGGTCAGATTAAAGGTCCATCTAGCCCAGTGTCCTGTCTTCTGACAGTGGCCAATGCCAGTTGGCCCCAGAAGGAATGAAAAGAACAAGGAATCATCAAGCAATCGTATCCCTGTTACCCATTCCCAGCCTCTGACAAACAGAGACTAGAGACACTATTTCTACCCATCCTGGCTAATGGCCATTGGTGGACCTAACCTCCATGAACCTATCTAGCTCTTTTTTAACCCTATGAAAGTCCCGACCTTCACAACATCCTCTGGCGAGGAGTTCCACAGGTGGGCTTTGCAGTGTGTGAAGAAACTTTCTGCACACCTCAGTGCCGTGGAGGGCATGTTTCTGAACATTTGCAGTACAATGGTTAGGGTGGCAGCCTGGGATCTGTGTCAGCGATGGAAATAGAGACCTCACGTGCAGCCACTGCTAGAGAGTGTTCCTTGCCCGAATTGGCCTAATTTCTCATCTTCACACTCATGAGTTATTGGCATCTAAGGGGAAATCTTACCTGATTCAAGGGATGCTGGGAGGGGGAGAGGAAACCTGGGTTCAGATCCCTGCCTTAGCATGGACTTTTGGTGCTTCGAGTCCCCATCTGGCCAATGGGGCTAATAGCATTTTCCTACCTTACAAGGGCTCGGATACCATGGTAACGGAAGCCATAGACAGGAACACTGATGGGAGAGGCAAAGAGTCTCCGCCCCTTTTACCCGAGCCCCACCCCTTTCCTGGAGCATGTACCCATCCCATCCTCTCCCTCCCGCCCCACAGACCCATCAATTCTGTCAGCTCCCATGGAAGTACCTGTACCTGCGCGACAGTTAGAACCACATTAGAAGGGACCGCAAGGGTCAGTTCGCCTCAGCCCCTGCCAAGCCGCAGGAGGAGTTGTGTCCAAACCATCCAAGACAGGTGGCTCTCCAGCCTCTTTTTGAAACACCCCCAGCGAAGGAGCATCCACAACCTCTCGAGGCGGGCTGGTCCATTCTGCTATTGCTAGGACAGTTAGGAAACTTTTCCTGACACTTCCTCTAAATCTGCTCTGTGGTCGTTTAAACCCGTTTCCTCTGAGGTGAAGTAAAACACTTGATTTAACCAAACCTAAATGGGGGGGGGGGGAGGGTCTTAACTATTTGATAGCATCCCTACCACACCTGAGCCAGGCTGTGAAAGCTGGGACCTCATCAGCACATGGTTGGCTGTATCCCCAGGTGTCAGACCTGAGAGAAATAGAGTCAAACAGAGCCAGCCTCTCTATCTACATTACTCCTCCAGTGCAAAGGGCCAAGCAAAGGGGAAATTGGTGGTGTCTACCCATCTGTCCTCTTCAAGTGAAAAAACAAGCCAGATGCGCCAAGAATGAGACACGTATCAGAGGGGTGGCCGTGTTAGTCTGAATCTGCAAAAGCAGCGAGGAGTCCTGTGGCATCTGACGAAGTGGGTCTTTGCCCACGAAAGCTTATGCTCCAACACTTCAGTTAGTCTATAAGGTGCCACAGGACTCTTCGTCGCTTTTGAAGAATGAGACACGTTCCCCTCCTGCCCCTTCACCCCGGGCTCTCTCCCCTGAAATCGGAGAGTTGTCGCCTGAGTGCTACACAGTTTAGTTACCATCGTTCTGTTCAACCATCTAAACCAACAGAAGCAAAGTGCTAGAATATAATCTCATCTCTTTAAAAGTTAGGTGCGGAGCAAACCCTTCTGTGTGCAGGCAGAATATGAAAAGGTGATGAAAAGGGATGAATCTACTTTTCTACTGGCCTGCTTAAGCAACTCTCAAAGTGCTTTTGTAAACCTACCAGGGCATCTTGCGGAGCAGGAAAACTGTCAGAGACCAGCACCTGAAAATTTGGGGCCCCGCAAGGTCTTAATGTCCATCCACCAGCCTCTTCCGCTCCCTGGTCGGTGGCTCTGCTTCCGAGAGAGAAGATCTAGTGAACTGAAAAGTGACAGAGCCGGCCAGAGCTCTGAGCAGACACTGAGCCCGTGAAAGAGCCGTTCGTGTGGTAATGAAACCATTGAACAGGCACTGGCCAACCCCCGGTCTAGACTATCAGTTTCTGAATTTACTGTGTGAGGCGACAGGGCCTTTGTTTCAAATAGTTCATTAGTGTGTTGCTGATGATTGTAAGTAAAACCATCTCTAAAAATCATCATCCGTCCCAGCTGTTTCCCAGCACAGGGGTAGCAGTTTAATAGCCCTGCGCTGGGCCCCATAAATCCTAAGGACGACCCTGTCTACCACTCAGCACCTCCGGTTATTCCCTCCCCTCCCAAGAAAATCGCTCAGAGATCTGGTGTGTGGCCTCATCAATTAAATGTCTGTCCGGGCGGGTTGAGATCCTCCAAGGACAGAGGCAAACAAAATGGCCAAAGCGTTATCCCGCCCTGAAGGGGTCAGAACGGCGTATGGAATTCCACCGCAGAAATCGATCCATGAAACCGACGCTAACAGTTTAGATCAGGGGTTCCCAACCTGGGGTACGCGTACCCCCCAGGGGTACGAGACGCTTGTCAAGGCGGTATGGGGAATATTTGGTAAATAACTAGATTATCCTAATTGAAATATTCCAGAAGTAGTTGTGTTAGTGAAAAAAGTTGTGGATTCTACAGTCTAGAATGTATTTCCTTTCATATTGAATAGGGGGTACGGGAAGGTCTACTAAAAGCCAAGAGGGTACGGGGACCAAAAAAGGTTGGGAACCCCTGGTTTAGATGGTATCTTTTTTTGGGTGGACATTTTCTGGTGTTTAGACTTGTCTGGACACGGGGAAATTCAGCAAGAAAACGTCCTTGCCAGAAAAAAAGGCCACTTTGCACCCTCCCCCCCAACATGTCCACCCGCTCTACATTTCACTAAAAGGCCTCAAGCATTTTTCAGAGAAAGCTTTGTCAACAGGCCCCCCTCCCTTCACCTTGTTTGGAGACATCCGGCACACACCTGCAGCCCCCACGCCCGACAATGTGAAGCTGTCAAAACAAACAATGTAACAGAACGCGCGGCGTCCAAATCTGCAAGCCAGCGGTGGAAAGGACCACCCCAAGGCCTGGGAATTCCCCCGGAGCTGGCCAGCCGCTCCAGCAGATGGGTTTTATGAGCCCCGGAGGAGAAATAACATCTCCAAGAGCATCGAGCATGGCTTCTAAATACACACCAGATGATGCAGGGACAGATGACACAGGGAGGAGATAGGGGTTAGGATAGAAAGCGGGGTAGGCGGGGGGAGTTAACCACAGGGGAAAAGCAGCCTACAGCTCCCTCCTTTCCCATCCTTCCTGGCTGCAGCTCATTCAGAAATCCAGCCAAGTTCCCTCCCTCCTACCTGCTGAGATCTATTTTTACTTTGCTGGGTTTCTTCAAACTGAAATCAATTGTTACTTTACAGTAAAGGTAACTGCCTGGACATCCTTCCTTCCATGGGCAGGAGCGAAAAAGCCCCTTCTCCCCCTGTATTAACACTGCTCCTCCTGAGGTCATTTACACATTGCTGGAGGGGGTGGGGGCGTGATCTATCGCAAACGGATTTTGCTTTAGCAGCAATATTGGATGCGGGGCGACCCCAGCCCCGGTGCCCCTCTCTTCCTTTCCCGTAGTGACCCCGTCTGGAGTAATAGGATTGCGCTTGCTTCTAAAAAGCAGCCCGGCCCTTTCTGCAAACACTGATGGGGAACGCCTCCCGTGGTGCGTCTTCCGGAGTTCAAGCTGAACTTGGTTCAGACTCAAGCCGGGCAGTTCTGTCCCAGATTCCTCCGAGGATTATTTGGGGATTTCTTTGCAGTGGGGGTTTTTTTTTTTTTAAAGCGTGGAAAGAGCAAAAGCGCCTTGTGAAGGGGCGGGGGAGGGAAGGAGAAATGAAAAATAGAAACAGGACTTATAATAAACAAGGGGCTAGAACAGCGATGGGCAACCACGCCTAGTGAGCGGGCCCCCCCGTAAGCTCAGAGGGCCATGTGATTGCCAGTGGGGGGGCAACCTGGGGGCCACTGAGGCCTGCCCACCTCCTCTCTGCTCCCTTCCCCCCATGCCTTTCGCACATGGGAGCGCTGCACGGCCGACTCTTCCCCCTTGCCGAAGCGCCGTGTATCCGCCAACTCACGCCCCGCCCTGCTGTTCCCCCTCCCTCCCAGAGCATGAACAGCAGACTCACGAGGCTCCGAAAGTGCGAGGAGGAGGAAGGACGGGGCTCCGGGGCCCCAGGGCGCAAGACACACACTGGGGAGGGGAGCAGACAGGAGGGCTGCAGGTTGCCTGCTCCTGGCTTAAAAGCCTCCTTCCAAGCAATCTGTGCATAGTGGAGGTGGTGGGAGAGGTTAGCTACAAGCCACGTCTCTAGTCTTGTTCCAGTCAGGAGCAGAACCTGAGCGGCTGGAGGCCTACGGGTGTGGCTGCTGCCGACAGGGCGAGCGGTGCTGAGTCCTTTCTTTGGGTGATGTTCTCATCTCTGTGGTAACCAGACAGCCAAGCTAGAAGGACACAATTGGCCCTTTCCCGCCTTCAAATCTAGGACGGAGTCTGGTATCTGGAGGCAAATCTTGTTTATCTACAAGGAATGGTCCAATTCCTGCTTCCGCAAATGCAAGAGGAACCAAAAACAGAATTCAGAGAGGTGGCCGGATTAGTCTGCATCCGCAAAAACAAGGCGCCCGGTGGCACTTAAAAAACTAATTCGGGCAGACGCTTTGGTGAGATACAGCTCACTTCCTCGGACGCTGCCGAGAAAAGGAAAGGAAAGAGGAAGGGATACAGAGATGGGAGTGTGACATGAGCGCTAATGAAATCCTAGTGGATGTGGCTCACCTCTAACAGCGATGAGAAGAAAGAGGACCCATTGTTATGGGAGAATCACTCCATGGGTCTATTTAAACCTTTTCGCCGGGGCCCACGTTTGCCTGGGAATTCCAGCTCGGCTGTTTCGCTCTGCCGAAGAATGACACCGTGCAAGTCAGAAACTGCGTGGCTAGGGAGGCGACAGTGCTCCCTTGCTGGTTGTGGGAGGTTGCGATTCGGACTGGTGTCTATTTATTCTTTTGTGGAGAGCCAGTCCGGTTGGCCCGATGTACATGGCCGAAGGGCGTTGCTGGCACATCGCCCATTAGCAGATGTGAATGAACTTGTGATGATGTCACTAGGGAAGATGGGCGGATAAAGTTGGCAACGGGAACTGGTTGCTGGTTCTGTGGAGGGGTGGGAAGTTTCTGGAAGGGGCGGGGCTTTGGCCAAAGGGGCAGGGCCAGGACACTTCCTGTGCTCCCCTGTCCACGGACCCTGATTAGACTAGGGGTGGGAGAGCGCGTGAAGTCTTTGCCCGGCGCCTAGAGAGAACCGCCAGCTGTTCAAAACAGCTGTCGATTCACTCGAGCCGCCGCACACCCCTAGCAGGGCAGGGGGTTAGATACTTTACGCACTTCTTCCACCCCCAGGCCAATCAGGGCTAGAGAGACCTGCCAGCTGTTCTGCACAGCTGGCCGTTCCCTCTGGTGCTGTGTGCCCCTGGTGGAGGGAGGAGACTCAACCAGCTTGGCGGGCCCAATCCGGCCCGCAGGGGGCTCTCTTGCCCACCCCGTCCTTGAGCAACCAACTGGCAGACTATGTATCGTGTCCTCAAACGGTTGGCATATAACAACCTACTATCGCTAGCCACTAATGAAGCTACCGCAGTAGAGAGGCCAGTGTGGAAATGCTAACATCTCCTATTTAAACCACACAGCATGTATTTACAATACAAGCAAGAACCAGAAAGGGAAGCAGCACAGTCTAGTTTCACAGGCCAAGAGGAGAGAATTTCAAAAAGGAACCAAAGCACGTCAGTGGTGAAGAAAAGCAGGCTAAGGGGTGAAAGGGATTGTTTTGGTTTTTAGCATATTAACAGTACCCCTTTAAACTGGGTTTCAGCGATCCATGGCGAAGGGTCAGAGCCAAGTAAAATCAGCAGCCATTCTTATTTCTTTTCCTCTCCGCCACATCGAGCTCAAAGCAAAAGAAAAGTGCTGAAACAAGAAGTTTCCTTCAAGCCTTCTTTTCCTGGTGAGCTGGTTTACAATAAGTACCTGCTGGGGTCACAGAAACATGAGAGAGGCGCCTTTCACCTCTCACAAAAGCGGGAATGGGGAGGGGGGGAGTCACTCTGAAAAGCTTGCAAAATGGAAAAAAAAAGGCACAGAGAAAAAGAAACACAACATTACCCCTTTTTTCATCTTCTGCAGCTTTCATGGGAGACCATTTCTATCCCGCTTTGGCTCAGCATCTCAGAGCCAAGTTTTTTGGATACCCGGCTCTCTTCCAGGGCCATAAGCGTATTTTTGCCAAGCAACGAGGTGAAAATCAAAGAATGTTTAGTGACAGGAAAAAAAGGGAAAGTTTTTCCGCCTTAAAAGAAAAAAAAAAGGGGGGGGGAAGGAAATGGGGCAGATTGTCTGTTAAATCAGATGAGCAATGAGGAACCCCTCAAAAGAAAGGCTCAAGTTAAGGCTATGTCTACATTTGAACTCGATCAACAAAACTCTGTCATTTACCGGTGCTTAAAATCATGCCACCCCCCATGGACAGAAAAGTTTTGCAGCAGCAAATGAAAGTGTCAATGCTGCTTTCTGGGCAGGAGCGCTCTGCTGCCAATCAAGCAAAACCCCCTCATTGAGGGTGGAAGTATTTTGTTGACAAAAGGACAGAGCATCCACACCTGCTTGTAGTGACTGGGCTGTGTCGAGGCAGCCTTGTTGTTAAAAGCTGCATAGCGTAGAGAGGACAAGAAGCAACAGGCTTGAATTTTGCCAAGGGAGGTTTAGGTGGGATATTAGGAAAAACTTCCTAACTGTCAGGGTGGTGAAACACTGGAATAAATTACCTAGAGGGGTTGTGGAATCTCCATCTCTGGAGATATTTAAGAGCAGGTTAGACAGACCTGTCAGGGATGATCTCACCGGATTCGAAGCCTGGTAAATTTCACGTTTCCGGCTGTTCCAGCCTGAAATTTCATGGTGGTGTAACCACGAGGTCCACACCCAAAAGGAGATGGCGGGGAGCTGATGGGGGTCATGGGATTGCCCTCCTCTCTTCTGTGCGGCCTTCGGAGCTGGACTCTGAAGGCAGCAACCTCAAAACTTCCTGCAGCTGCAGGAAGTCGCAAGAGGTAGAATAGGGTCTGGTCAGGCCCCCTACTTTCTACCACCAGAGCAGTTTGCAAGAAAGGGACAGGTCTTGCCCTTCTCCAGCCCAGTAGGAGGTAGGAAGCCCCCTTGAAACCAGGAGACATCACAATTCACTGGGAAGGGCTTATTTCATGGTCTGTGACATGGTTTTCACCACGGAGACACAGGTAAGGGGCCCGACTGAGGAGGTTTTCAAAATTCACACTCAGTTTCCAAAGGGAGAAATATTAGATCAGATTTCTTGCCTGTCTCCCTCACCAGCTGAGGTGCCCCACTCCCGTAGGGCAAAGCAATACAGAACCGGGGGGGGGGGGGGAAGGGTGAGGAGCTGCTTTTTCCACTCCATAGACCTAGGTGCCAGTGGAGTGAAAAGTTTAGTGAGTCTCAGCCGCCTCGTTGCTGTTGGACCTGAAAACCGCACGCACATGAATCGAGGGCAGGGCCGGCTGCTTTAAAGAGCCTGGTCTGTTGAATAATCAGTAACGAAACTGGGATGTTGTGAAGGCCAAGGCGATAACAAGGGTCCAAAAAGAAATGGAGACATTCATGGAGGTTGGGTCTATCGATGGCTGTTAGCCAGGCGGGGCAGGAACGGTGTCCCTAGCCTCTGTTTGTCAGAAGCTGAGAATGGGTGACAGGAGATGGACCACTGTAGGGGATGATCACCTACTCTGTTCCTTCCCTCTGGGCCACCTGCCATTGGCCACTGTTGAAAGACAGGATCCTGGGCGAGATGGACCTTTGGTCTGACCCAATCTTCTATTCCATCTCTGGCTATCTTCAGATCAAGATTGAGGGTTTAGCAAAATATAAGTTATTGGGCTTGTTACAAAGGTATCAATATAATTGAGGAGCTTGTGCTCTTCAGGTGATCAGACGCAGTGACCTTAAGACTCCCTTCTGTCCTTAAAAATCTGTGAATCAATTCAAGACCTAGGCCACATCTTCACTCATCAAAGCTTGGCACCACTGTGATCGGTCTTCCGGAGTTTGATTTAGCGGGTCTAGTCAAGACACGCTAAATCAAACTCAGAGGGCACCACCAGCCACGGCTGGTACTCCTGCTTCTGCGAGGAATAAGGAAAGCCGGTGGGAGTGTTTGCTCAGGTCGGCCTTCCACTGTGGGGACGGTGGGGATACTCAAAACAAGGTACACTGGCTCTAGCTACTTAATTAACGTAGCTGGAGTGGCGTATCTTGATTTGACCTTTCCCTTTAGTGCAAGCCTGGCCTGAGATGTGTTGGCAGCACCGGGTGTGGAGTTGAGAGGTATCACTGATCGTGTGTGTGTGTGTGTGTGCACACGCTAAGGCCACTGCTGTCAGCAAAATTCCATGTGAATTTGAATGCTTGTGAAAGCTAGACGTGAGTGCCAGTTTCCATTCGCGCTCCTTCAGTCTGCAGCCTAATAAGCATTAATAGAGATGACAGTTTATCTAAGGAATAGCCCGTGCAAGCTTTTAAGCGCCTATAATTATGTTCTGACAGCATCCGAGGGGAAGGGAAGCCTCCAGAGCCAGGCATTGACGCATGGGGCTGTCTCGCACACAGGCTGTATCAAGGTGGAAGGCTCTTTCTTGCAATCGCACAGCAAGCAGCAATCTGGGGCTTAGGAAACCAAGCGGCCCCACACAGCTCTGCACTCAGGCCTGGATACGCCCGTGGGTGGCACAGCCCTCCCCGTAACCGACTGCAAAATGAAAGGCGGCACCTGGCAAGGTGCCGAATGCCCAAGATGGGCTGGGGGTGGAGGTGTTCTCCCATGGGCGCGGATGGGCACGGAGGGCCAGTCGCACCCCATTGGGGCTGCCTGGCCTTTTGCAGGATCCGGGCCAGAGACAGGTAGACAAAGGCATTTCAAAAGCACCTCCTTTAGCAAAAACCGGCGCACCCCGGAGAGCCCTCTTATCGGACAGAGCAGGCGCCAGCCAGCACAGCGCACACAAAAGCCCAAAAGCAGCGCTCAGGCCGAGCGAGCCTCGACTGATTATTTGCATTTCATCAAAAGCAAACTTATAAATCCCCACGGGTTTAGCCGCGCTTCCTGCTTGTATTTATTAGCAAGAACAACAGGTCGGTTTTCCTCCTTAGACACACAGGTTAAAAAAAAAAAAAAAAAAAAATCACATCACAGCTCCTACACCTCCTTCCCTTTCCAATGGCCCGGCCTCGTGTTGACTTTCCATCTCTCCACAAGCCTGGATTACACGCCCGACAAGAAGAGCAAACAGCCTTTGAAGTCAATATTAGTTATGAACTTCAAGACGGCCGCAGCAGGAAGCGTCTTACCCTGCGCAGTGCTGGGACCACTTCCCCGGAGCTGCTGGGGGAAATAATTCACACAGTTCAGAGAGCCGGCAGAGCCCAGGCAAGGCTGTCTACCAGTGGTTCCCTCTAATTTCTTTCCATCTGTGTGCAGAATAAATTTTGTTACATGCACCAAAGCATGCAAGGATGTGCACCGCCAGTAGAAACACGTGCAGCCAACTGTGGGCACTCTAAGCATGGAGCAACCTAGGAATCTCTCTTGGGTGACCACCCAAGCTCTCAGCTGTCCAGGAATGCTGCAGCATGCATCCCCCTGCCCTGCACAACCCCCACAGTGCTGTCCACTAGCATGAACAGGAACCAGACGCCACCACCACACGGCAGTATGTGCGTGGAGGCGCAGATTCATCCAGGAGCAGCTCCCTGTAAGAACATTATCTGCCAAACTGAGTCAGGCCCATGGTCTCTTCTATACCTGAATCCAGCCTCCACCTCTCACCAGTGCCCAAACTTCAGGAGTACCATGCAGAACAAGGCAAATACAAAGGGCTCTGCCTCTGCTTTCTGCTCATAACTTCTAGCAGTCAGATTTAGGGGTCCCCTAAATATGGGGCTGCATCACTGGCCATCTTGGCGAATAGCCATTGTAAAACTGGTTTCAGAAAAGAAAACGTCCAACTTTTGGCCACACCACCATCCCACAGCAAGGAGTTCCACAAGTTAATTGTGCTGAGTGTGAAAAAGTATTGCCTCTTGTTTCTGTGCCACCTGCTGTCTATTAAATTAACTGGGTAATCTTTGCTTTTTGTATCATGGGCAAGGGTGAAGAACCCTTCTCTATTCCCTCTTTTCCTCGTGGTTTGTGATTTTATAGACGTCATATCCCCGCTCAGCTGTCATTTTTCTAAGCTTAATAGTCCCAGTCGTTTTAGTCTCTCTCCTCGAAAGGAAGCTCTTCCAGAGCTTTGATCATCTTTGTTGCCCTTCTCTGAACTGTCTCCAGTTTCACTATATCCTTTTGGAGCTAGGTCCTGCTTTGGGGAGGGGGTTGGACTTGATGACCTCCTGAGGTCTCTTCTAGCCCTAGGATCCTAGGAGATTGGGCAACCAGAAACGGACACATCATTCCAGGTGTAGATATACCCTGGATTTGCATAACGGCATTATAATTTTTCTGTCTTACCCCTTTCCTAATAGCGCTAACATTCTTATTGGACTTGCCGACTGCTGCAGTGCATTGAGCTGAAGTTTTCAGAGAACTGTCAACCGTCCCTCCAAGATCTCTTTCTTGAGGGGTAACAGCATGAGGTAGGCATGGTTGGGACTATTTTTCCAAGGTGCATTACTTGGTACTTATCCATGTTTAACAATTTACATCCAATTTAGTTTACGCCATACCTGCACGGGCTATTGGCGTAAGTGCGAACCAGCACCAGTGAATGCATTAGCTCCGATCTGCTCCAGCACCAAGTTCAAACCTATGCAATCAGTGAAATGAGTCTACAAGGGCTCACTGGCAGACATGGTCTTGCCCCAGTCTATGCTATTTTATTTTTCACTTTTTATTCAAGTTACACGGAATCATCATCATCATAGAAACCTAGAAATGGAAGGGACCTCGCAAGGTCATCAAGGCGAGTCCCCTACCCTCACAGCAGGACCAAGCCCCATCTACATCATCCTTGATAGGTGTCTGTCTAAAATGCTCTTAAATATCTCCGGAGATGGAGATTCCACAACCCTCTTAGGCAACTGATTCCAGTGTTTCACCATCCTGACAGTGAGAACGTTTTTCCTAATGTCCAACTAAACCTCCCTTGCAGCGATTTAAGCCTGTGAACATACAACATTGGCTGGTGCTTGTGATGGATCAGACTAATATTCAAAAAGAAGCTGGCCGCATGACTGGAGCACGGTCTTCTTGCAAAGGGTGGCCACATTTCCAAAAACCTATCCGCTTTCTGAGGCTTCTCTTACGCGCCCACTTGGTATGAACTTTGCCATTACAAAAACGGCCCCTAGTTTACCATCACACACTTCCGTCGGAGGAGGAGCTCATCGTTTTTCCAATAACGTGCAATACAAAATCTTGCTGCTAACAATGAAAAAGTAATTAAGTTGTCATTCTGTTCAAAATGTAGCATGGTAGACTCTTTCCTAGAGCATTACGTTAGCTGGGATAAGGCACCTTCAGAAAGCTGGCAAAAGAACATCAGAACGGCCAGACTGGGTCAGACCAAAGGTCCATCTAGCCCAGTATCCTGTCCTCTGACAGTGGCCAATGCCAGACGCCCCAGAGGGAGGGGAAAGAACAGGAAATCATCAAGTGATTCCTTCCCCTCACCCATTCCCAGCCTCTGACAGACAGAGGCTAAGGACACCATTCCTACCCATCCTGGCTAATAGATTCATGGACGATAAGTCCATCTGTGGCTATCTAGCTCTTTTTTGAACCCTGTTCAAGTCCTGGCCTTCACAACATCCTCTGGCAAGGAGTTCCACAGGTTGACTGTGCTTATGCCTATCGTCATAAGCTGGATCTCTTTAAAAATGTCCCCAAAGCCCCATCTAAATCCTGGACATAACTCACCACATGTCTAAGTATGTTCCAATTTCCCTACAATGCCTCCAACAGAGGGCATCCCCCTATTTCAATAAGCAGAGGTGATTTTTTTTTTTTTTACACTAAAATAGTTTTATCAGCACTGTCTAGATGGATACAGTTATTGCAGTAGGGAGGTGCTGGCTTGTTTCCCTTTTCTTCTAGGAATAAGCCACATTTGTTTAAGCACTGTTTTAGCCTGTAACTGGGAACAAATTAGGATGATGGTGCATGAAGACATACAGGTAACACTGGAGTAAAATTCAGGGTAAGTGGAGCGATTGGGCGGCCATCCAGGAGATATTCAAAGACTGCCTAGCTGAGCAGCAGAGCACCCACAGCAGGCAGCATGAATTTCTACCGGGGGGTGCACATCTGTACAGAACAAAATTTATTCTGCACGTGGATGGAAGAAATGAGAGGGAATGCTGGTTGAGATCTAGTAGCGGAATAGCAGGGCGTGGTGCAGAACACGGATGAAAAGAACCGGTCCCGATATACCTACATGCGTCTCTCCGAGCTGTCAATGTCATTCAATCATTTTTAAAAGAATTGTGTTAATACAAGAGCAGCATTGGAACCACACTGGGGGTAAGACATACTGAAGTGACAATTCAAGACAAGCAATACAAGCTCCCCTCACCTCCGCTCTAGAGGCAGCCTCTGCTGCTTAACTGAACACTTAATTGGCCTCATTAACACAGGTCTTACAACTGACAGGTACTTCTGTTGTTTTATATATATCTTAGTTTTTTCTATTTCTACACCAATTCATCTGATGAAGTGGGTTTTACTCACGAAAGTTCATGATCCTATATATTTTAAAACAAGGAGTTTTACCCGGACTTTCTCTTATAATTTCAGATATAAATTCTGGGTTTGTGTTATCCCTTTCTGAGGAAGTGGGTTTTGCCCACAAAAGCATATATATGTTAGTCTCTAAGGGTACGTCTAGTCTACAGGGTTTTGTCGACAGAAGTTTTCTCGACAGATACTGTCGACAAAGCTTCTGTCGACAAAGAGCGTCTAGACTACAGCCAGTTCAGTCGACAAAGCAAGCCGCTTTGTCGACATAACAGTGTGGACGCAAAGGACAGTGTAGATGCAATAACGCCTTCTATCGACAGAACTCTGTCAACAAAAGGCGTTATTCCTCGTAGAATGAGGTTTACATACATCGACAAAACTGCTGAGTTTTGTCGACGTTATGTCGACATAACTCAAAGGCAGTGTGAACGCAGGTATAGTTTTGTCGACAAAAGTCCACTTTTGTCAACAAAACCCTGTAGTCTAGACACACCCTAAGGTGCCATAGGACGTCTCGCCATTTTTAAAGTTACAGACTAACATGGCAACCCCTCTGATTTTTCTGCTCCTAGAAGTTCCTTTAGTCCCCGTGCCTCCCTGCTAGCAGTAGGATGAGTTCGTGCCAGCTGCGAGGGTAGCTTCTTTTGGACATGCAGAGGCCTGTCCTCAAGGCAGAGGACTAAAACCGTGCAACTTATTTCCCAGACACCACCCAACTGCAGAGAGGTAAACCTCAGCCACTCTGGCTGTTTTCCATCCCTTTGTCTCTGATCGAGCCTGGGTTCGCCAGCGTTCCTACAGCAATGCACGGACGGGTGGCGTAAGGAGAGAAAAGGATCGGAGAATAAACACTCACCACCATGCACGCCCTCGATTTGAACTACCTTCTGAACTCACGTCTTCCCTGGCAGAGATCCAAACCAACATTTGTCGGTTCAAAACACAGCAGCTACAAAGGACAAAACTGGGTTGAGTTGCCGGAAGAGAGATGGGACAGTTAAAGAGGCGGTGGGTGGGTGCATGGCACACAGGTAGTAGTGTCAAGGGGCATTAAGGAAAAGGACAAGGCCATCAGTGGAGACATGTGGGGTCTTTTTTTGGCACTGCAGCTCAGTTGTGTGAGTTCCCTTTGCCAAGCCTACACAAAGCACAATTCAACCAAGTTTCGGCTGGGGGTGTGTTCCAACACCACCTTCTATCCTGGCTGGTATCGTCTCCTTCAGCTCCCCTGTCTGTTGTCTCTCGTCTTGTGCTTCGGCTTGGTCTCCACTGCCAATTGAACATCACCCATGGGTGCTTTAAAAAAGCCCCATCCCCGCCGAAAAGTTTAGACAAAAGTTTGGCCCTGGCAAGTGGCCGTGTAAATGGTTGGTTGGCAGCAGACGCACTCTCCTGTTGAGAACGCGAACCCCGCACCTAGGGGACGGAAGTATTTTGTTGGCAAAGTACCAGCAAGCGGAGCTCACACTGCCAGACTTTTAGTGAGATGGCTGTGTCGACACAGCCGTGTCACTAACAGCTGTGGACTGTAGACAAAGCCTTCGATCATAAGCCTTTTGGGCAGGCAGTCTCTCTTTGTTCAGTGTTCGTACGGTCCCTAGTCCAATGGGGGCTGGGCTCCTCCTTACTATGGTAATTAGTGATGTGAAGGATTAACTGGTTTCCTCACTCTTCCCAGGAGAGACTTACCGATTATGGTTAACCGAGGGGAAGAGGCGGGACCACTCCAGCCTACCCAATTTAATCGGTCAAACATAACATTTAACTGGTTAGACGGGATTCTATCTCCTCAATGGGAATGTAAATAAACAGTTAGGTCTCTGTAGCCTCATTAAAAAGAAAGTCACCGGGATTCACAGGTGTAACAAAGCAGATTTTGGCCCCCACAGCTCACGTTCAGAAGTGATTTTAAGTGGTGGTGAATATCACGCCATTAGACGAGTATAGATGCCATTGTGGAGGCCGGCAGGTGGAACGGTAGCAAAAAAAGCAGCCAACAGGAGGTGTAAGTAAGAGATGTAGCATTATCTAACCACCTGTTAGCTGCCACCCCTACCATCTACATGTTTTGTTAGTCTACAAGTGCTACCAGACTATTAGTTGTTTTTTTAAATTTACTCTATGTTTTTGTTAGTTTCTACAGTGCCCCGGGACCACTCATTTTTAAAGTTACAGACTAACACAGAAAACCCCTCTGAGACATGGAAATCCAGGTTTGACTCACAGAGGGGAACCCTTTAATTTGCCTGGGGACTGTTCCTGCTGGTCACAGCTGCTGCAGAACACCAATCCACTGGGCTCCGCTCAACTCTTCATGCATCCAGGAGGAGAAATACTGGCAGACCTCTTCAAAAGCACTCCAGCAGCTGAACAGACCAACGGGCTATTCTTGCATTCAAGCCGTTTTAACTCTGCACTTACTCTTTGGATCCTCTGTGCACCGTGGAAGTACATTATTGCTTTAATGCAGCACTACACAACGGGATGGAAACAGTTTTAGGAGACAGTTTGCACACAGTTAAATTCTCCTTTACTTACACCAGTGTGGCTGTAACCACATCCACCAAGGAAATCTACTTCATGAGAGAGACCAACATTTGATCTACCTTTGGATCATTGGCGAACAGAAGGAAGAGAATATCCTTTTGATCACATCTATTCTGCACCACTCAGAATCCAGTTCTGCATCTGGGCATTTAGAGGGGCCATTTCACGTACCTATATGCCCACCAGTTAAACTGGGCTAATTAAAAAAGAGCCAGTTACAAGCTTGCTCCCTTCATTTTTCACCATGAGCCACACAAAACCATCACTGCAAAACCACAAGCCATTCAACCATCTTTTGATTCGGGGTTTCATCAACACTCAAATTTCAGCCCAAGGGTACAGACTAGGTCAAAACCCCTTTTCAGCAATTCTGGGGCCAAGGGCCGCTTGCAGTAAAAAACTACATGAAATACAGTGAGTTTCTTCAAATCTGAACTGAAAACACAAAGCAGAGGCAGGAAGCCACAGCATAAAGAAAACTATGCAAACTTTAACCACAAAGTGCTGCCAATCTCAAATCTAGACCCTTGGTAAAAATAAGCATCATGGCACACGGAATACAAAGATATTAAACATACAGTCTTTATTCTAACTTGGCTTCTGTGAGAAAACAGTTCCCACAGAGAACTGAAGTCACATCGCCTCCATTTTGAAAAAGATTTTCAGTCTCCGTATTAGTTAGTGCTCCTGTTGCTGTGTAATTCCATAGAGCACTTCTGGTGCCTTGCATGAATATCGGGTAGGAGGGAGACAACACACACATTTGGGAGCTGAAAACCACACACGTTATTGGCACAATTGCCACGTAAGCCGGTTGTACATTGGTGCTCACACCATCAGGCGGTGACGTTTCAGACGGGTGTTCAGGTGGGAGTAGGACAGGACATCCAATTTCCACTCTGGCACATTCAGGTGCCGAGATGGTGGCCAGCACCCTGGCTTCCTTTGTATCCGACTCTCGCATTCTCCTGCTGCCTGACACCCCAGTGCTGAGGTCTCAGAGCTAAGGCACGAGGGACTGAGTAGCAAGAGAGGCGATTGATTTTTTTTTTTAAAGGAGACATTTAAGAGATGCTGAAGGTGACATTTTCCCAGTTTGTTACTGGTGCCTTGATGCTTGCTCCCTGGAGTTACCGGTCTCCTGTGTTCCTTCATCTGGTCCCCCGCCCATTCTGGTTTAAAGATAGCTGCAATTAAGTGTCTCCGTGGACTTGCACTGAACTGAGGTATCCACACAACACGTCTTTTCTCTACACCACGAGAGGACCTGCATCTCAAGAGACTATCCCAGCAAACATCCCAACATGTTCTCATCACCATGCAGGTGCACACAGCTTGCTCCCTTCATTCAGCAAGTTGCACGTCAGCAGAGGTTTTCACCTTTGCTATTTTTGTGGCAAGGGGCTGCATCTACACTGGGTCATAAACCAGCCGTACGTAGAGGACCAAGATCCAAAGAAGTCAGAAGGGAGAAAGGAGAAAAAAAAAATCTGTAGCTGTTTCCATGGAAAATAAGCAAACTGTGGGGCTCTTTCCAAAGAGCATGGAAATCAAGCCCCTGGTTGACTTGAAAGCATTTAGCCATTCACCCCACCATAGCCGGCCTGAAAGCCTCCTGGCGAAAAGGAGAATTTCCAGGTCTAAAGGCCCAGAAGAGTGCATCTTGAAGGAGGTCAAGTCCCATCTCTGCATGGGATTCCCCAAGGTACGGTCAGAACCAGGAGGAAGCGGAGTAAAACAGAAAAAAAAATGGGGCAAAGCATAGAAAGTGAACCACAGTAATTGCACTGTGAGGTAGTTTCCAGGTGGAGGGAGGCTCCTTTTAAGATCCCATCATAACCTCCAAAACCATCTAGACTCCTGTAGAAACCAGGCTGAACTCCTTTCACCCAACACCTCTACTTCAGGTCTTGCAGGTGAAGGGTTGCTCTTGTGCTTTCCTAGGATTCCACTTCCCAAAAGGTGGAACGAAACCTCTTTTACAGAGATGCTCCAGCAGCAAGTTGGTTTTCCCCTTCGCATACCTGGTCCACGTGCCCAGAAGTCTCCATCTCTCGCCACAGAACCTGCAAAGAGGGGAAAAAAAGAAAGCAAAGAGTCAATGAAACACTTGGGTTGTCAGGCTAGAAGATTCAAGACAAGAAGCAAGGGGCTTAAATTGCAGCAAGGGAGGTTTAGGTTGGTTATTAGGAAAAGCTTCCTACCTGTCAGGTGGTTAAACACCGGAATAAATTGCCTAGGGGGGTTGTGGCATCTCCATCACTGGAGATATTTAAGAGCAGGTTGGTCAGACACCTGTCAGGGATGATCCAAACGGTGCTTGGTCCTCCCATGAGGGCAGGGGACTGGATTTGACCTCTCATGGTCCCTTCTAGTCCTAGTATTCTAGATTCTAGGGTTCAGAACCTCCTCCGCTATTACGGAACCAAAGAGCAGGAAGGCTGGCGCAATGCAGGGAAGTGTAGACATCAACCTGACGGGTACCTTAAAAATGTTTGGGCCCATTCTCGTGCGGTGCTTCACACCCGTGGAGAGAAGCTGTGCACTCAATTCATACCAATGTCAAGAGCTCTCGGCACCTGGCACCAGTGAGCCCATAGGAGGTACAAATCCACACTGAAGTCTCCAATGCCACATCCTTGCGTGCTTCTTTTCCCGCCTTAGGGGGAAGCAGCAGGTACCGGGCACTGCTTTCCCAGCAGACGCAGGGCATCAGAGAGCCTGAATCCACTCTTTCCTTCCTGAGCGATACTGAGGGCAGCATACAGAGGGAGGAGGATCGAGGACAGGACGGAGAGAAGTAGCCAAACTTGCCAATCCGGGCTAGCACGGGGAATGCGTAGGTTGGGAGTGAAGCAGCTTTTGGGGGCAGACGGTATCACCCTCTCCATGCAGCACCAAACACAAGCGGGGACCTGAGCTGGCAGCCCTCGAGGCCCCATGGAGTTATGAAAATGCTAACCCCCACCAAGAATTGCATCCAACGGGGCGTTCCCCACTTCATTATATTTTCTCCCCTTTACACAAGCTTGTGTCTATTAGTTTAGAGCAGGGGTTCCCAAACTTTTTGACACGGGGACCAGTAAATCCATTCATGAGCTTTCGGAGGACCGGTAACATTCATTTGCATATTTGCATATTCATTAAGCAAATGATGACTATTCAAATACGTTGTTTCTGGTCCTCCCAAAGCCCCCAGTGCCAGCTTTAGCAAAGCTCTTGATACGGTCACCCACCATATTCTTGCCAGCGAGTTAAGGGAATATGGATTGGATACATGGACTGTAAGATGGATAGAAAGCTGGCTAGACCAAAGTTTCCCAAACTTTTTACTTTAGTTGGAACCTGGTTTTTTTGGTACTGTTTTTTGCAGCCCAAAAATATAAACGCATATAAAAAAAGAATTAAAAATGAATAAATTTTCAGTGTTTCACCAGGACCAGGCCTTGGGGGACCCAGCCCCACATGGGCACTCCAGGAGGCAGGAGCAGAAGCAGAAGCAGATTGGGGGTAGGGTATCTGGCTCAGAGGGAGGGTGCAAGGAGGGTTGCCAGGTGTCCAGTTTTGTACCGGACAGTCCGGTATTTGAGAGCTCTGTCCGGGAAACAAACTGAGAAAATACCGGACATAGAAAATGTCCGGTATTGTCTAATTAGGTAAGTTTTATTATTATTAGGAGTATCAGTTGTGGCTGAGAACTGCCTGGCTGGTAGATGTGCTAACGCTGCCTGAGTGTGTCTACCAGCCTGGCAGTTTGCAACTACTCGAGGGAAGGTATGGGGGGGGGGGGGCAAATTGGAATCCCCGGGGCCGGACTCACTCGTGTGCCCGGGTCTGCATGTGCCTGGGTCAGTCCTGCTTCCCGCCAGCCGATTTGCTCCCTCCCACCCCTCCTCGCTCTCCCCTTCCCCCCCCCCCCGCTTCTCCTCCCAATCTCCCCTGGCCAGCCCCGCTGCTTCTGGCAGCTGATTCTCCCATTCTCCTCCTCACAGTCTCCCCCGTCCAGCCCCCCATCCAACCCTGCTTCCTCCGCCCGCCCGCCCTGATCTCCTCCGGACAGCCCTGCTGCCGCCATCCCTGCTTCCCGGTGGCCGGTTTCCCCCACACACACACACTTCCTCCCAGCGTACCCCACCCTGCTCCCTTCCTGGCAGCCACGCTGAGGCCTGGTATTTTTTTCCCGTGGCCCGGTATCAGGCCCATAGTTTGGGAAACGCTGGTTTAAAGGAAGCTCTTTGGGGTCGGGACAAAGTCTTCCAAAAGGTCGGTATGGCATCAAGTACAAGGGATCAAGCCAGATGTGGGAACATCCACGCATGACATCTGCTACAACAGCAGACCTTGGCTGGGGCAACAGTCCTTAGCAGGCTATTTGCCATGGACTATGATGGTATAACAGGCCCGATCCTGACAGCCTGTAGGCATTACCACAATACAACTCAACGTCAGGGCAGAGCAAGGCTACTGCTGTAGGTCCAGGCCCCAACCGACTGCCGCCTAGAAAGTTTATGCCTTCTGTACACCAGCTGAGCCAGACTGGATAAGCAGCAGCAATTCCAGCTTCCCCGACCCGGTTCAGTCAACGTGCCCCATCCCAAATCCCTCTAGGGCTACGTCTAGACTGCAGGCTTCTTTCGGAAGAAGCTTTTTTCGGACAAGATCTTCCAAAAATACTTTTTCCGAAAGAGAATGCCCACGCTGCAAAAGTGCATCGAAAAAGCGATCTGCTTTTTCTAAAGAGAGCATCCAGACTGAATGGACGCTCTCTCGCACGTAAGCTGTGATTGCTATGGACGGAATAGTCACTAGGGCACCTGCGCTTTTTCCTCCTCTTCCGAAAGAACTCCCTCTTCCTCCCCCACACACGCTCTTCCCCATAAAATGAGGATTACCTATTGTACAAACACCCCTGTTTTCGATTTTTTTGAGGAAGAACGCACTTGCAGTGTGGATGTAACTCAAGTTGTGTTGGAAAAATGGCCATTTTTCTCACAAAACTCTGTAGTCTAGACATACCCTAGGGGGTAAAGGAAATCGCAGCCCACTCTCTGCTGAGATGACATGCCTAAGGGAAGCCCGCCAGGATGGAGGCTTGCGTGATGTAGACACATCTGCACTAGAAATTGGTCTGAGATCTCCTAGTTCATTCCCAGTAGGCTGCCAAAGAGTCGTGGGCAGATATCTCCTTGCATTGGCCAGCTCAGTTATCATTCAGTGATAAGAGCAGAGGATGTGCTGACATCATTCCTGGGAAAAGCAAATGTACTCAGCCGGATCTCTGCAGGGAGCCAAGAAAGGACATCTGCTCCTACTTTCGGCTTCTATCATCTGAGCGTGTGATTAAGAGTCTGATCGACCAAACTCAATTTTGCTGGGCATGGCTCTGGATTGATCATATCGGAGTGCGTGATAGGGCTTGGAAGAATGCAAGGAGCGGGCAGAGGGGGGTTCAAACTTACAAAGGGGGGTGTCAAGGCTGATGAGGGGTGAGACCGTGAGGGTGAAGGTGGGCTGTATGGCACCATAGTTCACAAAACTGGGAGGGTGTTGGGGAAATTCAGGGAGGGTAAACACCCCCATGGGGGGGGGGAGGTGTAGGGAAATCCCTGGGGCAGAGGCTGATGAAAGGAAGTCAAAAAGCTCATTTCCAGACAACAAACAAAGCCCCATGGTTGGGAACACATAAGAGATCGATCATGGACTACTCCTTTGTGGATACTCAGTCCCCTCTTACCCATGGAACTGATGAAACATCACAAAGCCCGCAGGCAGATAACACGATAAGCCTATTTTGCCGGGGGGCGGGGGGGGCTGGAGAGGAGGAGGGGAAACTGAGGCACAGAGCAGTTAAGGTGGTTAAAATTAAATTGTCCCAGTACACTAGCCCTGACAGTAAGGAAAGGTGCCTTAAGACAGACACAGGAACAAAATGCTGGAGCCCTGACTGACCCCTCCACCCCCATACTCAGACTGAAGTGTAACTGAACCCCGGGAGCTGCGAATGGCTCTTTAATGCATCGCCTGCAGCTCTTTGCACGCGCATGTGATTCACTAACCACCAGTCTAAACCATCAACCAAGCCAGATGCTTTTACTAGGGATGTGAAAGGTTAATTGGTTCACCAGTAACCAGTGGGGGCTGGAGCAGCTGTCCACCTGGTACCGGTAAGGGGCTGCTCTTGTTCGGGGTAGCCCCCTCCATCCATGGTGGGCCTGGGCACCTCGCGAGGCAGGGGCTGCTCCCACAGAATAGCCTCGGTCCGCGAGGCGCCTGTGCCCTCCATGGACGGGGCTACTCTGGGAGCCAGCAGCCAGCCCCAACTTGGGGCTGGGAGCTACTCCAGACAGGCTGCAGCGGTCTCCAGCCTGGATCCTGCTTAGTTAACCGGTTCAAACGCTAGGGTAATCTAACCTTTAATCGGTTAACTGATTAACCAGGATTACCCCCTTCACTTTTACCAAGTTATTAGCCACCTGTAATTAATAAAATAATCATTCTAATGTCAGCCATTTTGCTATGAAAATAGACAACGAACGGACATCGCTGTTAACGCAGAGCACTAATCCGGCCAATCCACGGAGGTCTGAGTCTTGGTTTTAAGTTCACTTTGCTGCAACAAAATTGTACTTCAAGCCACGGATGATGTGGGCTTTGGCTGCTGCTGGTTGGCTTCCCCCGTGCTACTCTCGGTCCCCCTGGAGTCTCTATGGGTACGTCTAGACTACAAGCCTCTTTCGAAAGAGGCGTTTTTGAAAGAATCTTTCGAAAAAGCCTCTTTCGAAAGAGCGTCTAGACTGCAACCTCTTCTTTCGAAAAAGTGAGCCGCTTTTTCGAAAGAGAGCACCCAGGCAGTCTGGATGCTCTCTTTCGAAAAAGCCCTGTTCGCATTCAAGAACACCTTTTTTCGAAAGAGCACTTTCGAAAAAGGCGTTCTTCCTCGTGAAAAGAGGAGTACCGCCGTCGAAAGAAAAGCCGTGTTCTTTCGATTTAATTTCGAAAGAACGCGGCTGTAGTCTAGACGCAGGTGAAGTTTTTTCGAAAAAAGGCTACTTTTTTCGAAAAACCCTGCAGTCTAGACACAACCTGGGTGTTCAGCAGGTTAGGAATACATGCAACTGTGCCCTAAGAAACTTCCCACACAATGACTAGCCAAACGGTGCCGTTCAAACCGGGCCTTCCTCCCTGTTGCCCAGCAACCCCATGCACTTGTCAGGGGATGATGAACAGAAACGGAAGGGCTGAGTGTGCCTGGGCGACCCCTGCAGTCGATCCGACGGTCCTGGTGGAGACAGGAGGAAGCCAGACTTAGGAATGGAGTCTTGAGAAAGGAAACTGGACAGGACTGCTGTCCATACAACCCACTTCCAAACTCAAGGAGTCATGGGAGCCGACATCAGACAGCCCAGCCCCTAGGGAGCACAACATCCTCCGTGCTGCGTCTGGAAAGTAGGAAGCCAATGGCCAAGTGACTGTAGCGCAGCCGTGTCCGTCCAGTGCAGAAGGGCAGTGGTCTGGGGAGGAAGCCCTCAGACAGTCGGAGGCCCCAAACAGCGGACTGTTAGGCCCCATTCCTGGTGACACGTTCTGCCCCCATTTAACAGCATAAGGGAGAGGGAAGACCATCCCCCCCGACGAGGCCTGCGACTCCTACGGAGGCAGACCGTTAGCAAGAAACTTCTTCACTGAGCAGGACTGGTGGATTTTAGGCCCTGTTGCTATGGAGGCAGCTTTGGCGTCTCCTGTGAATTCCCTTGCAGGATGCCTGATTTTTCTTTTCCCCTCCTCCCCCAATCCCCATCCTTTTCCTGCCTCCAAAACTGGGGGGAGGGGGAGGAGCACGGATTGTTTTTTTTTTTTTAAACCACCATCGACTCGAGATTGGACTGGGGGGGAGGAGAGCAAGGAGAAAGAAGAGCCCAACAGCCAGCGCTGTGAGATGAAGGGTCCAGTCAAAGTGGATCACACCCCGCCCTTCCTTCTCCAGGGGTACATCTACACTTCGAGCTGGGCGTGCCATTCCTAGCCTGAGTGGACATCCACCTGGTCGCTCTAGCAGAACAACGTGGCTGCAGCCATACGAGAGGCAGGAGGGTGCAGCCTTTCCGAATACTCACCTAGCCAAGAGGTTAGGCAGCTAGCCCCTCCGTTGGGGGCTGCGCTCCATTTTTAGCAAGCTAGCTCGATGAGAGTTACTGCAGGCACGCCTCCTTGCGCTGGGAACGCCACGCCGTACACCAGGTATAGACCTACCCTCAGAGGATTCCCCTCTCTTGGGCACCGTTTAAACACACAGTACCAGCAGCTTTCTTTTCTTTTTTTTTTTTAAATAAATAAAGAGTCACTTAGGGTACGTCTAGACTACATGGCTCTGTCGACGGAGCCATGTAGATTTGTTGTTTAGGAAAAGGTAAATGAAGCCGCGATTTAAATGATCGCGGCTTCATTTACATTTACATGGCTGCCGCGCTGATCCGACAAACAGCTGATCATTCCACGAGGAATAACGGGGCTGCCGACAAAGTGCTTTGATGTCGACAGGGGGAACGTCCAGACTAGCGCGTGAGCCGACAAACAGCTGATCAGCTGTTTGTCGGCTCAGCGCGGCAGCCATGTAAATGTAAATGAAGCCGCGATCATTTAAATCGCGGCTTCATTTACCTTTGCCTACAACCCTAATCTACATGCCTCTGCCGACAGAGGCATGTAGTCTAGACACAGCCTTAGAGGGAACTGAATTTTGCACCATAACCCTGTTCCATTTGACTTTATTTGGCCTCTGGAGGTTCCTGTCTTAAGGAATTGATTTTTCTATTCTCTCTTATTTTCCCCCTTTGTGTAAAAAACCCCCCAAAAATCCCAAACATGTTTCATCATTAACAGACATCCTAATGAGAGCACCATGTCTGGCTTCCCTTTACTGTTGACATCAGGTAACAGCATACAAGAGAGGGAGGACTCAGATGCTCTATTGCACCTCTCATACGGTGTTCCCTGTAAGTTGGGCGTTCGTGCGGCCACTCAGAAGATATTCAAATGCCATCCAGCTGATTAGAAGAGCGCCCACAGCTGGCAGCCTGTATTCTTATTGGTGGTGCACATTTGCACATGCTCCCATGCACATACATTTATTCCGCACATGGACGGAAAAAGTCCACACGTGGTTGGAGACGATTAGAGGGAACATTGCTCTTATACCTCTGGGAGCAGCGGAGAGTGAACGACATTCAGAGAAGATCGGTGCCTATATGGCAAGGTGCCATCTATCTCTGAAATGCCACAAGATGGTTCTTTACATACACCGCGAGGGAGACCCATTCTAGGCTGTTTGGTGAGGCGGGTTTGGAGGTAGCCCACCATGCAGCTCCTAAGAGTTTGCAAAACCCTGTGCACGAGAGTCTCCGGCGTTTGCAAATGTGTTAAAAAACAAAGCCTTTTAAGAGCTTCCAGATGTTGTGTTTGTGTTGTGGTGTTACCCTGGCCGATCCTCCAGAGGCCGATACGCAGCCCCCTCACTGCCGGGATGACATAGCCGCAGCCAAGGGGAACGGCCTGGAGGAGTGGAAGGGGTCAGAACCCTTTTCTTTTTCTCTCTCCTCAACTCAACCAGTTAACCCAGGCGCTGCTGGCAAACAGGCAGATCCCCCCCCCCCCCCCAGAAACCCAGCATCACGTCCTTTCTTGCCTGGGACACCCCTGGAAATATGGTGAGGGAGGCAAACATCCCAGCTCCGGGTCATTAGCGTACGGTGAAGCCTTTAAAGCTTAACATTCACCAGGGATGGAACGAGGGAAGCGCAGAAGAGAGTAATTGTCTTCTATGGCGGCCAGGTGGGGGGGTCTTTCTTCACTTCCAAATCAGCGGTGGGCAACCTGCGGCCCCAAGGTCGCCTGTGGCCCCTCAAGGTTTGACGGGTGGCCCGCAAGACAGCTCGTTTTCCTACCGATATTACTAACGGGATAGGCATGTGAAGTCAGGCACGGGCGGATCCCTGGGAGAGCCATGAGCTCTCTGCATCCAGTCCAAAGCACTGCTCTGGTTCCATCCGCACTCCCCCGCAAAACGACCCTATCCCAGACAGCCTCCTGGTTACAACAATCTTGTGGCCCACTGAGATGAAGGAGGGCCACTCACGTGGGCCATTCACTAGCCTGGGTTGCCCATCGCTGTACCAGATGGTGGAATTTAGTAGACTCCTAGAATCCCAGGGCTGGAAGAGACCTCAGGAGTCATCGAGTCCAGCCCCCTGCCCAAAGCAGGACCAAGCCCAACTCAATCATCTCAGCCAGGGCATGGTCAAGCAGGGACTTAAACACCTCCAGGGATGGCGATTCCACCCTCTCCCTAGAGAACCCACCCCAGTGCTTCCCTATCCTCCTAGGGAAATAGTTTTTCCTCATATCCAACCTAGACCTCCCCCATTGTAACTTGCAACCATCGCTCCTGGTTCTGCCATCTGCCACCCCTGAGACCAGCCTCTCTCCAGCCTCCTTGGAACCTCCCTTCAGGGAGTCGAAAGCTGCTCTCAAAGCCCCGCTTGCTCTTCCCTTCTACAGACTAAGCTCAAATCCCTCAGCCTCTCCTCGTAGGTCATGTGCTCCAGCCCCCAATCATTCTTGTTGCCCCCCGCTAGACCCTCTCCGATGTGTCCACATCCTTTCTGTAATGGGAGCTCAGAATTGGACGCAATACTCCAGCTGTGGCCTCACCAGGGCCAAATAAAGGAGAATAATCGCTTTCCTAGATCTGCTGGCAACGCTCCTCCTACTGCAGAACAGAGTTCAAATCCCGACAGAATCAGCACAAGCGCTGGTGAGTTTCAGACACATTGTGGGCCAGACTCAGGCCCAAGACTGGGATCACAGGGCCTGACGGACGTGCCAGGGCCAACCCGTGTGTGAGGGATCAGGACTGCAATGGGCAGGTGAATGCCTGGAGACGCAGGGGGAAGGGGCAAATGGGGACTGAGTTGCACTGGCAATGCTGGAGGAGAGAAAGATGCACATCTCATCTTCTGGCTGTTCCAAGGAGCGAAATTCAAAACCCACAAAAATAAAATACATGGAGATATACCTCTCTCTCAGAACTGGAAGGGGCCTTGAGAGGTCAAGTCCCCTGCCCTCATAGCAAGACCAAGAACCACCCCTGACTGATTTGCCCCAGGTCCCTAAATGGCCCCCCCTCAAGGAGTGAACTCACAACCTTGGGTTTAGCAGGCCAGTCAGCTATCCCTCCCTCTAGAGCACCTGCCTCCTGCAGCCAATCCAAACCCACGATGCTACTCAAAACCATCCCAGCTTCCCCATGGGCAGCAAAACCCACGGGGCGAGGAAACGATTTGCGCAGCTTTGGCCTCCCCCGGGCCAGACAGCCACAGAACGGAGATGGGAAAGTCCCACGGCGGCGGCATCTGCAGACGGAGCCGACAAGCCAAACGACATTGCTTAACGAGCACTGGGCTGGCAGGCAGGGTCTCCCACCCGCAGGACTCTGGGAATCTTTGCCCAAGGCGGTGCGGTTACAATACGCTCCTTTTGAAGTTCCCTTGAGCGAGCGGCCTGGAAGGCAGCAATCGTAAAACACAGATGGCGCAACTGTGTGTGCAGGCGCGGATCGGTTATCTCAACCTCTCCCGGGGTGAGGCGGGGGAAGGAGGGTGAGCGCTACGCGGCTCATTTGAAAAAGTGCTTGCTGCAGGAGATCAAAGCCGGTTCCTGAAGGGCCGCGCCCAGACCTGGCCTCCGAGGAGCAGCATTGCTTCCATCGTACCTCGCAATGCAGGCTCAAACGTTGCTAGCAGAAGGGAAGGCGTTCTTACAAATAGCAATGACGGCCCAAGTACAGCCAGGTCTCTGCTGCACCCAGCGGCACTTCCTCACCAGTAGACCTCCAAGTGGTGGAGGTCGGCAGCATGATTTCTATCTTCCAGATGGGGAAACTGAGGCACAGGAGGAACTGGGCTTGGCCCAGAGAAAGATCCAGGGACAGAAGTTCTAACCTGGTCCACTACCACCATGCTGCCTCTTCCCCTTTTCATCAGATGGCTCTTCTGGCACTCAGACTCAGACTGTAAGGTCAGAAGGGACCATTATGATCATCTAGTCTGACCCCCTGCACAGTGCAGGCCACAGAATCTCACCCACCCCTCCTAGAATAATCCTCTCACCTATATCTCAGATATTGAAGCCTTCAAATACTTTGAAGACCACAAGATGCAGAGAATCCTCCAGCTGTGATCTGTGCCCCATGCTACAGAGGAAGGCGAAAAACCTCCAGGGTCTCTGCCAATCTACCGTGGAGGAAAATTCCTTCCTGACCCCAAATATGGCGATCAGCTAAACCCTGAGCATGCGGGCAAGGCTCACCAGCCAGACACCCAGAAAGTTCGCTCTAGTAACTCCTATCATCCCTCCATTGACCTATTTCCCACTGACAATGAATGGTCAATTAGTTACCAAGATCACTCAAAGGTATAACCACATGGTAGTCCCCAACCTTGAAAGGGTGGGGCAGGTATTCTTGACACAGGTGCCTGTTGGGGGCAGGGCAGGGCAGGGTGGGGGGAAGGAGGAGAAAGATGCAGCCACTCGACCGGCTTCCAAAGCAGAGAGCAGAACTGGACTCCAGCTCCAATCTGATCCAGAGACCGAATGCCCCTGTGTAGACGAGATGTGACCCCAGCGTCCTGCCCATTTCATTGCTCGACCTTCCTCCCCCTCCCTGGTGCTTTTCATTAGGGCAGGATTTGAACCTGCGGGAGCTGGTTGAATGCCGGCGGGGGGGACTTGCATTCGGTTAGTGATGCAATTCCCCTGCGGTTGCCACTGGAGAAGTTCTACGTCAGCAGTACCCCTTCCTCCTGCCCTCTGCTCCCAACCCCGCTGCATTTCAATGGGCAGGAAAAAGTTCCGACACAGGTGCTATAAAATGCTCGGGGATCCCCAGGCTGAAAGCTACACTGAGTGCAACACACATGCCACCTTCGGCCCCACCCCTTCTGCTCTCAGCCCCGCCCCTTCCAGGCGTGCAGCGCCGCCTCCCACACCTCGTCTGGCTCACATGCACTATCCCCAAGCTACCCAAGGGCTGAGATCCTCGTGATGCCAGGAGGTCAAGTGACATGGCCAATAAGGCCCCACATGTAGCAGGGCAGCAAGGTCTCTACAGCCCATGGTTCCCCCTCTGACCAGTAGGAAACACTGCCTCCTTGGGGAATGAGGAGAAAGAAGCATGAACTGCTAAGGCCGAGGCTGCAGCTGGTCAGTGCCAGGCTCAGCAGCAGGACAGGAAGAACGCTATGTCCAGAGGAAACAGAAAAACAGAAAGAGGCAATCACCAGATAGCCGTAGGACGTGCCTGCCAATTTGTTTGCTTGAGGCGTTTCTGCTTCTCCCTCCGGCCCCTCAAACACAGAGCTTGGGACTGGCCGCGTCTCTTTTGGCAACGCCACCCTTTTCTAATGCATCAAGCTTCCCAGGGGAACTTTGTACCGGTGGACTGGCTCGGTGCAACAGCAAAGCCAAACAGGCACGGAAATCATTCTGACCGATTTGG
Organism: Pelodiscus sinensis; assembly: GCF_052426305.1. Taxonomy (NCBI): domain Eukaryota; kingdom Metazoa; phylum Chordata; order Testudines; family Trionychidae; genus Pelodiscus; species Pelodiscus sinensis. The sequence continues at coordinate 4,745,556 of NC_143071.1, read as the reverse complement.
CCTCCTGGCTCCTGCGGCACCCGTCCGAGCAGAGCGACTTCCCAGCCGCCTCTCGTCTCGCGGGCATTCTGCGTTTAGTCCCTCTCGCCCTCGGGCACTGGGAATTCTCTCCAGCAGGTGTGCCGAATGATGTAACCTCCTCCACAGCGGTGGATCCTATTAGTGCAAGTTATTATTTCCAGCCCCTACAGAGCCCATCCAAGATCAGGGCCCCTTTACGCAAGGCGCTGTACGTAGGTAGAGTAAGAGACCATCTCTGCCCCAAAGAGCTTCCGATCTAACCAAAGGAGGGCTGGTTATCTCTGGCTTTACAGAGGAGGAGCAGATGAAATGACTTGTTCCAGCTCACACAGGGCATCTGTACTGGAACAGTGACATGAACCTAGAGCGCCCCAAGGCATGAACCATCCCCCAAGAAGCACCGATTAGCTGACAGAGGGCAAAAAGAGACCAATGGCGCTACAATTTACCCCTAGTAGAAGATCTGACCCCCCCCCCCCCCCGAGACTTATTTAGCCTAAACAAAAGCTCGTCTGCTTTCTATACCATCATCTCATGTCTCTTGCTCCCATTTCCTGTCCCTATGCAGGCTCCTGCAGGGCCAAGGCACAGGGAATATTTTGGGGAAGGGGAGAAGGGACGAGACTATTTTTAATTTGTTAAAAAATCCACAAGCAATGAGACAGGCCCCCTCCTCTGGAGGGGGAGAAGATATAGAATGCATGGGTAGAACAAAACAAAAAACAGACAGTGGTTTGCACAGTTAGTGCCTTGACATACCAGACACGGGTTTGATTCTAGCCCTAAAGGGATTCATCGTTTTGGGATGCCGGTGTATTCACATGCTCCAACGTGCTTCACGGCCAGAGTGATCTTCAGTACGCCAAGGGCTGGATTGTAAAAGAAAGATCACCATGGAAAGGGATTTATTGTTGAAGGGAAAGACTCTAACCGAGATGCAGCAGACCTATGGCCGGCACATCAGCCCAGCTAGTTTGACAAGGCAGCTCTGGCCCAGCCATCGCTTCTCCTGGGAGACTGTGTCTCGTCAACCACGCAGAGGAAGATCAGCGTGCTGTCCCAGGAACTGACTCCCAGAGTGGACTGCAGTCCATGCTTGCAATTAGGAATGGGAAAGCGTAATCTTGTACACCGTTAACCAATCAACTCATCGGTTAAGGTTCACGGTTACAAGCAGGCTCCTGGTACACGGGGAGCTTAAAAGCCGTCACCCTGCATGCACCAAATCCTGGGGAGCTGCCTGTCTCCCTGTGCTGCTGCCTCGGATACAGAGGCAGCAGCCGGCTCCCCACACGCATCCCACTGCAACCCCGTGTGTGACCGCTGACATTTTCAGCAGCTACATGGTTACTTAATTACATGCATGTTAACATCCTGAGATGCAGTTGCGGCAGGTGGGTGGATAACGGGGGATGGGAAGAGAAGGTGGGTCTCCCTCCAGCTTATGGTTACACTACATATAAGCCCCTCGCTGCTGAAACAGAATGCTACTCTTATGCCCGATCTCTTGGCCTGGCGGTGGCGTGATCGTTAGCGCCCGGTGCTCATTCGTATCCTGCCTTTAACAGCGCTGGTCTTCGCTGCAGAACGTGCATGCGGGCTGCCCCTAACTCGAGTCTCGTCCACAGACGAACCTCCTTCGCTTGAGCACTGTGGTGCTTTTTCGCCCAAGCTGGGTAGGCCAGCAGAAACAAAGGCTCCAGGACGAGCGAGCCGAACGCCTGCTCCCATCGCTCTGCAGCGTGCATGCGAGGCTGCGAGCCCTCCAACGCCACAACGCGCCCGGGGTAACCCGAGAGGCAGAGCCGTGCTCCCACAGTTGACCAGGAAAATCCCCCAGAGCGGCTCAGATGGCTGCAGCAGTGAGAAACAGGCAAAGCCTCGCAAAGGCTGCACTGGGGCAGAGGGAACACGGAGGCAGTTGAACCGGCACCCTCGGGTCCGGACCGGGGCTGAACGAGAGGCTTTGCCGGGCCACAGGAGGTCAATATTGTCTGGCAGCGTTACCCACACGTCCACTGCTGCTGCATTTAGGGTTTAATTAGAGCTAAATAACACAGAACACTGAAAGCCAGGACTGGTGGCTGTAAACAAACTTTATGGGACCAGGGGAAACTTGGCCACACCCGTGATAACATCCTGCCGGACCACGGATGTTGCCAGCCAGCCACCTCTCCAGTCTTTTCACCCGAGACTCTCTGCTTTGTCAACAAAGTTACAGCTGGCCAACAGGAAAAGAGCAGATGGGGTTCCACCCCCTGAACCCTACCACCTCCAGAACTACGGGGGGCACCCAGGTGCAGCCTCTGAAGGGAGGCCAAGGAGGAAAGCAAGCTGGAGAAAAAACGGCCAGAAGCAGCTCCGTATGGAAACGTGGTGTCTCCTACCCCGTTCTGTGGCTCAACCATCCAGTGGGATTCACTGCCTGGGGTTGGATGACCTGCAATTTGATCCATATAAATTGCAGGGGGAGGGGGGAGCGATGGGGAGCAGATTGCATTGTTCAAGCAGCCTAGAGCAAAGCTGTACTGTGATGGGACCCTGGGCAACAGGGTTCTTCCTGGCTTTCATCAGCTGGGTCATCTTGCGCAAGGCACGTCCCCACTCTGTGCCTCAGTTTCCCCTTCCACCTTGGTGGCCTGCCTGTTTAGGCTTGTAACCTCTTGGGGACAGCACCTCGCACCATGGGGGCCTGATTGCTGCTGGGCCCCTCCCCCCCCCAAAAAAGACAACCGTAAAACACGTGAGTAATATCGATAAAGATTCCATTGCACTATTCCACCTCCTTCACGGAACTCTGCCCCAAACGGATTATCCTCATTTGCCAGCCTACACGTTCAGCATGAAAGCCCTGCTAGAAAACACAGCGTCTCGGAACAGATGTCATGAAAGCTTCTGGCGCTGGAGGAAGCCAAGCGAGCCTTTTGTTCCCATGCCACCCTTGCTGGCAACATGTTAATAAGTAACCACGTCCCAGACAGGTGCTGTCAGCTTAGCCTTAGGAGTTCTCCTTCAGTTGAAAAGGTGAGTCACTTCCCTTTTATGGCGTAAACCACCATGAGTCATAGAAAAATGGTCCCTTTTAACTCAACGCGCTTACACAGACACACACTCGCCTATTGTTGCGCACACAAACATCGGCGATGGGCTACAGGAGAGATCCAGAGGAGAAGTCCCTTTGGTTCTGGCTGTTAAAGCCAAGGATCGCAAAGGCTCTTGCAGCAAGCTGGGTCCAAGACCCGGCCTGAGCCCAGTCAGATTTCACATTGGAAAACCAGGTTACCCCTAAACTCGGTCAGAAAGGACCAAGGCACCTTTTGCCATGGCAACAGCTTCCTCCTCTCACATCAGAGGAATGATCACCCATGGAGCGGCCAATGGGTCATCTCCTAAGTGGGGGCACTCAGACCGCAGGTGACGTGCCACGGCCGTGTCCCATCTGCAAGCCCATGGCGAGCATCTGGTGACGGCTCGGGGAGGAGAAAGAATTGCTACTGTTCCTTGGCGTTTCATCAACCCCCCCAAGATGCTCAGGTGCCCCCATCACAAAGAGGCCATCAGATCAGGCAGCCTTGCGACGGGCCGAATGCCGTGGAAACAGCAGCGCACTTGGCTAGGTCACAAAGGAGACTGAAGCTTGCCTGGTGCAGGAGCTGACAGAGCTTGGCCCTCCAGTCCTTACAAAAAAAATAAAAAGAAAAAAAATCTACCGATCAAGCAAATGCATCAGAGGAGAAACTTTGCACCCGGAGCCTGGGGATGCAGAACAGGGGGGCTTAGTTCGGCCTGTTAACCACAATCACCAAGTTTCGGATCAGAACCTGGGGTTGAAGCTGAATCCAAACACCCTCATCTCAAAGCATTTTAACACAAGATTCCCCCCAAACCCACACCCACACACACACACACACACCCCCTTCCCCCCCTCCCCTGCTTACTCTAACTGCATGGCTATAAACAGGGCGGGCCCACAACATTTTGGCACCTGAGGTGGGGAGCTCAAATGACTCCCCCCCCCCCCGCCTCCTCGCTTGGGCCAAAACTTTGAAAGGTCTCAATTCTGCCTCCTTCCTCCAGCCCAGCACTCCTCCATCTCGGTGCATCTAGAGCAGAGAGAATCCCTCTGCACCAGCAGCTGACACAATCTTCTACACGCTGGGTCCTAGTGACACCCTCCCATAGTCTGGCACCTGTGGCTGCTGCCTCAGTTTGCCTCATGGTAGGGCCGACCCTGGCTATAATGATCATCTATCACAGGGGTCCCCAACACGGTGCTCACCGGGGCATTTATGTGCGCCCAGCCTGAGCCATTCTTGCGCTGTGGGCTCCGGCGCATGCGCGGATCCCGCCCCCGGGTGCGCGGCAGCCCCAAAAAGTTTGGTGACTGCTGATCTAACACATCTTGCAGCTGCTTGCATTTCAGACCCTTTCCTCTGTGGGAAGAAGAGACCTGGAGCTAGTAGAACAATTCATTTCCGCTCTTCCTATCCAGTGAGTTCTGCTCTCCTCCATCCCCAGCGTTCCCGGTGGTTTTGGTAAAAGGGGACTGGCCCTTTAAGATGATGCAGGCGCCGTGTCTAAACGGACCAGCAGAGGAGGGAGTGCGGTGCTGGGGAGAAGGGGATTTTCGTCTAACGAGATCATCTAGGCGGGTATGTCAGAGCTTTGGAAGGGCTCCAGGTAACGCACCGGAGGGGCTGGAGGCAGGTTTCACTCAGACCTGGCACCTTCATTAAAAAACAACATCCCACAACAGGATAACCTTGCGACGGCTGGATGGATGGGCTGTCAGATTAAATTATCTCCTCGCCTGTGAACTTCCTCGACGTCCCCGCAACCTCACCCCTTCGGCTGCCGCGCCAACCAGCCTTCCCCTCCCCTGCACTCAAACAGAGACAGGATGCCAGGCAGGCAGGCTACGTTTGTGCCTTTGTAACCACCACCGGGCAGATTTGAACCTGGGGATCTCAGTGTAGGAGCCTTAAGTGACAACGCCAGCTGGCTCAGCCTAAACTGGAGAGCTCCCTTGTTCGTATCTCTCGCTGGAAGTGGTCTAAGTGCCGCTACATGGGACAGTGCACCACACGAGGTGTGCGAGTTACACCTTCCCCAGTGGAAGCCCTTGGAGGTCTGACGGTGCCAGTTGGACGAGGGACAGCGGTGGTGGGTGAACAGCTGGCTTGGGGAGGCAAGTCTCAGCTCCGCCCCTTCTGCTCAAGGCTCCGCCCCTTCTGCTGGCTCAAAGTTAGTGCTCCCCCGCCCCATCCAGTGCTGAGCAGACGTACAGCCCCAGCATGCTGGGCAGCCCCAGCTCAGCTCCGGAGCAACCTGGTAACTTCAGCCCCGCCTCTGGAGTAGTCAGGCAACCTCACTCCCTCCCCTCCGCCCCACTTCTGGCTTTTCCAGCTGGCTGGACAGCCCCACCCTGGCCCCAGCCTTTCCAGCCAGCCACAGCATGGGCAGGGCCATCCCTGACTTTTGGGAAGGCAACGCCTTTCCTTGCCTGCATTACCCACCGCCCTTGAAGATGGAAACTGAACTCGGTGGACAGGGAGAGCGGCCCCTCTAGATTCGGTCCACTTGCCCCGGCCCATATAAGGAGAGGTCCCTTCCTTAACAGTCACGTGAGTTTCCCCAAGAGGTTTTCCTCCGACGGATGCTGCATTGTGCACTCGTCTGGGGAACGCAGGGCAGCTTCGCCGGCCCACGCCTGCGCCGAGCAGCACTTTGTGCCTCCAAAAGGAGAGCACCGAGTGAGCCGTGGGCCTCAGCTCCTTTTTGACCACGAAGTAGACTCTCCACAGCTGAGGGGAAGGAAGTTGGGAGGTAGAATCGATGTCTTGAAGACCTCAAGCCCACTGCCAGGCAAGCAGCCGCTCCTCCTTCTGCGAGTATTAGCTCACCAAATGAAGTGAATAGGCAGGCAGTGGGCTTAAAACAAACAAAAGGACGTTTTTCCTCCACTCAGGCTAGGTCTACACGTCTGAAAAAAAAAAAAAAAAAAAAAAACCCACGTCCAGACTACTTTCACTTTCGAAAGACCTGCTTTCGAAAAAGCGATCGGAAGAAGATATACCAATTCCTGAAGAAAAAATAAAATATCTTCTTCCAATCGCTTTTTCGGAAGCGGGTCTTCCGAAAGTGAAAGTAGTCTGGATGCGTCTTTTTTCAGAACACCCTCCCCCTCTCAGAAAACCTTAAAAAAGGAGGTTTATGCAGTTTTTTGGAAAAGGTTTTTCTCCCCCCCCCCCCCCCCAAAACGCATCCAGACTACTTTCAGTTTCGAAAGACCCGCTTTTGAAAAAGTGATCAGAAGGAGATATGCACATTCCCACGGAATTTGCATATCCTCTTCTGAAAATAAAACTTAGTCTAGACATGCCTTAAGTCTGCTCCTGCTTCCAAGCCAAGGATGGGCCACCTAGACTAGTGAGGGGGGCCACGAGTAGCCTCCATCTCAGGGGGGCGCACAACTGTCGTAACCAAGGTGGTCTCCGGACGTAGGGGCGTGTTGCTCACTGCACTGGTGTACCTAGAATTTGCAGGGTGTGCCAAGCAAACCATAGCCGCGCTGTGTTTGGATGCAGAGGAAGCGCGTGGCTCTCGCCGTCACGGTTGTGTGCAATCGGCCTGCACCTCATTACATGCTAGGGATGTGAACAGGTAACTGGTTAACCGGCTTACAGTAACCTGTTAACTAGTGCTCAAGAGCAGGCCCCGCACCCACAGCCGGTGGTGGGCGCAGGCCTGCTCCAGCCCCCCTGGGCCCACACTGTTGGCCAGGCTGGCAGCCTAGCAGGACCAGAGGCTGGCAGCCCCACAAGGCCGGGACCAACAGCCGCCCTCGGTAGCCCCGTGAGGCCAGGAGTAGCAGCCCCATAGGACCAGGCAGGCTGGAGCGGCCCCCACACCTGTGGGATCCCGCTTCCATCGGTTAACCAGTTCAACTCAACGTTGAACCAATTAACTGATAAAAACGGGAGTTTACATCCCTGCTTCACGTGCCCTCGCTTTGAGTGTGCGTCACTAAATACGGCGGCAACGGGAAACAAAACGCCTCACAGGTCACAGAGAACCTGCATGGCCCACGGGCTGCAAGTTGGTCACCACTGTCTCTAGCATCAGCACTGCAGGTCCCCCCCCCCCGCCCACACACACACCATAAGCATCACAAATTGCTGGACATTACGGAGTCTAAACAGGAAACGATGCCAGCGTTGGGAAGTGCCAGATGAATCGGTGTGGAAGGGGATAAAGGAGGCGGCACTCTCAGAAGGACGGGACCGTCGGGGCAAACACCGCTCGCGGTGGCATTTAATTCATACACATGTGGATAGGGGGCCTGTAGCATCCCCGTTGTGGTCACTGTACGGCACATCCCCCCCTCGATCAAAACTCAACATTAGCCAAACTGTTTGCCGTGGGCTTTCGGAAATGCACACACGGCACAGACCCTGCTGAGCAAGATGAAATTAGCTACGCCTCTGCCAAACGAGGCGCCTGCAGATGTCTCCGTGAGAACGAGCTAACTGCCCAAAAAAGCTAGAGATACAACTGCCAAAGAGTTCCCATCCGACTCGCTTGTTTCCTAGATAATCATAGAATCATCCAGTTGGCAGAGACCTCGGGAGTCATCGAGTCCAGCCCCCTGCCCAAAGCAGGACCAACCTCAACTCAATCATCCCACCCAGAGCTTTGTCAAGCCGACATTAAAACCTCTAGGGATGGAGATTCCTCCACTTCCCTAGGGAACCCAGTCCAGTGCTTCACCACCCGCCTAGGGAAATAGTTTTGCCTAATATCCAACCTAGAGATTGGATCCGCCAAAATTGCATCTCTGCAAACTGCTCCAGAAAAAGCACAGTAAAGAACAGAAGAGGGGAAAACCATCCCTACATATTCAAGGGACTGTCACTTTTTAAAATGTATCTATAACTAGGCTCGGAAGGAGAAGATTGTGATCAGTAAATGTTGATCTTACCATACACGCACAAACCAACCAAAATGTTTCCGTCAATAACAGAAACGTACAGATAGGCAGAGTAAGCAAAAAGCAAAATGCTGCTTGAGAACCTACTAGACTAGAGTTTGATTTAAGGCTATTTGCTTTGTATAGTGATATACAGCATTGACAGTTTGTGTTTTAATGGGTAAATCTCAACACCTACAGTCACATTCTCCTCAACTGTTTACATTTAAATTAATGAAACATCCAAAACAAATGCTAAAAAATAAATGATCAATTATTTTGTATTTAAAAAAAAAAGGAATTCTGGCAAGCTTAGCTATGACTTATCAGCTTGACCTGTCCTTGGACCCTGCTAGCTGTCAAGCAGGACAATTAAAGTGGCAGCTTTATTAAGTTACCCAGGGCAACACGGCTTTAGATCTTCGAGGCCATTCCCGGTAAGTACGGGCTCCGGCGTTCCCTGTACGCTGGGCACCAGTGCAGCCACTCTGGAGAAATTTCAATACTGCCCAGCTGATTAGCAGAATACTCATGGTGAGGTTTGTGTTTCTCCTGGTGGTGCACATTCACTCATGCCTGGGTGCGCATAAAATTTATTCTGCACCAAGATGGAGAAAAATCCACCTATGGATGGAAAGATTAGAGGGACCATTGACTGGCTCCACATTTTAGTTGGCTGAATTTCATATTATCAGGGCAGGAGGTAATTTTCCAGGTCCTCTGTGTTCTGTCTGGGAAGGAGAATGGGTTTTAAAAAGGACAGTCTTTTGTTGTCCAGTTGCTTTCTTGATTAGGGGCGCTACAAAGACTTGTGTGGGGGAAGGAGGGAAGGGACTGGAAGAGCTTACAAAGCTCCAATCCAGCATTAAAGCACAGAAAAGGCTTAGCTACCGAAGTCTGTGCTAACCTCCCTCAGTCTGGAATTCTCCCTTGGGGTAATTCATTAACCCCTTTTGCCCATAAAAGTCGTGGGAAAAGCCGCAGTGGGGAACTTGGGGCTTGTTTGCCATCACCCCTCCTAATCTAAACTCAGCCCCTCAGCTTCCTCATCCAGGAAGGAAAGATTCCCCACCCTCTCCTCTTTCCTTACTACTTTGGGGTCCTGTATAATGGAGAGCGCTCCTCCTGGCCCGCACATGCGGCTGTCTACAAACCGAGTGAACCCAACGGACCTGCGCAGCCCGGCACTACTGGAGCGTTACATGGAGAACTGCACTAAGCAGTTGAGTGTTGATGCTTAAACAGCCCCTAAATAAATCCAGCCAGTAGGATCTGAGCGTTCCCCCCTCCCCCCAACGTAAATCATCCTTTATTAGGAGCAGGCTAAGTCAGTGTTAACTCAAGAAAGCCCTGCAATCCTGCACCAAACTCTTCCCACTTGAAGGCTAACAGGTGTAAGCCTCCTACTCGGATTATCGCCCCAGATCCTGAATTGATTTGTAAACTTGGGGGGGAGGGGGCAGTCACACAAGACACCCGTGGCTTCCCAAGTAAAGCAACCATCTAGAGCTGCTTGCCGGAAGATGGACTCAGCCCCAGGACGGAGGGAAACGAAAGGGCAGCATGCTCTCTCGTGTGGGAGTGAACGGCAACGCTGCCTCTCAGCCCCACCTAAAGAAATGCAGCCATCCTTGTATACTTGAGCCTCCCCATCTGACCCTCTCAGACAGAAATCAAGGATGTAAAAAATGCACTTATTTAGGTAAACGTGGAGCCGCCGAAATTTTCAGCAGTTACATATTTTCATGGGGGAGGGGGAGAGGCGGCTCCGTGGGAGCTGGTATGCATGGGGAGCTGGCTTAAAAGCCAGCTCCCTGCACACACCAGCTCCTGCCTCTCCTCCCCCTCCCACACTGCTGCCTCTGTATCAGAGGCAGCAGCGCTATGGGTGGGGAGAGATAAGTGTAACCATGAAGGTTATTTGAGGAGCTGAGTCTCTTCAGCTAAATGTGTACACGCGTTTACTTTCACATCCCTAAGAGAAACGATCTCCCCACGCATTCCCTTCTCATTACCCAAGGGCCATCACGCAGCTTGGATTCCCGGGAAGAAACTCAAACGCCCTTGAGGAAATATCAACAACTTCAGTTGCAAACTAATCCGCGTACCTGGAGGGGTAGGCCAAGAACTCCTGAATCCATAGACATGGTGCTGTTTCTAAACCCAACCCTCAACCTGAGCACACAAGGGTTTCTTTAGGTCCAACGCTCTTCTCACTTACACCAGAGTGGGAGGGATAGCTCAGTGGTTTGAGCATTAGCCAGCTCAACCAAGGGTTGTGAGTTTAATCCTTGAGGGGGCCATTTAGGGATCTGGGGAAGATCCATCAGGGATGGTACTTGGTCCTGCCATGAGGGCAGGGGACTGGACTTGAACTCTTAAGGTCCCTTCCAGCTCTACGAGCTAGAGCAATGCCGCTGAAGATAAGCAATCAGGACTTCATTAACACCCCATGGTGCTTTCCATAAGTAGAGAATTAATAACCCCAAAGTCTGATGCAGCGCTCATCGCTAGCCTCTATACCTAGTTTAGATGCAATTCAAGGTGGTATTTTTCAACCTTATCCTCAGTTGCCGTATATTTAGTTATGTTGCATTATCTTAACCCCAGTAAATGCGTTCCATGCAGAAGTAGCCACATTTTACCACTGGGGGAAGCGCGTCTATTTCTTGAGGGCGGGAAAGTTTCAATCGTGTTTGTAAACAGCCTGGAACGCTTTGCAACGTTCCCATGCTAGAGTCTGGGCCAATTCTTCGGAAGCAACGTTTTGCAAAAAGGTTAATACGCAGGAAAGAAATACTTCAGCAGAAGAGGTGTTAAAAGCCAGGAGGGACCCTGGCGACCACCCACACTGAGCTCCAGCATAACAAACCAGGGACTTTCCCCCAGGGATTACTGCATCCTGTAATGAAAGCTTTGCTGGGACTTTGATGTTGGGGAAGGAAAAAGCTAGCCAGACCCATCTATCGCAAGCCATCCACAAATTCCTCCTAAGCCTGACAGCTCTGTTTACACCCTTCAGGGATGGCCGGAGGCACCTCCTCCCCATTCCAACCTATGAGCCCAATGCCACAAGGTGCTGAACCACCTCCTTGTAAATGCCCCACCACGCTCAGGTCCCACAGAAGCCACTGGATAGGTGCATAAGCTCTGCAAAGAAGGCAGGGCCTGTTTGTGACGTTCTGAGAAGGCTTCAGCAGGCAGGGAGACAGGAGGCCACTGGGGCGAGGACAGGTTTAAAGAGTGCTTCAAAGAGGAGGTGTCATGGCAAATTTTGAGGGAGGACAAAAAACGTCCACCGGAGAGGACGAAGACACTTCCAACTGCTCTCACGTCAGCCTGGGTCCGCGTTTGAACCCAGAGTGGGCAGCAGCCGGAACACGGCAATAGAACCGACTGTACTCCCCTTTTAAACACACACTACTTTTTCTGGGGGCGAGGGGAGAGAACACCACTCGGCAAATTCATTCCCCAGCTCTGAGCTGATTCCTATCCTAGGGGATTACCCATTTAAGCAGTGTTTTTTCCTGTTCTGACCATAAGCTGATTAATTCCCCCGCCCCCTTTTCTCCCCTGCAAAAGGTGGATATCAAATACAGGCAAGACGTAGCGCATCCGGGAGAGAGAAAGAGCGCGACCAGTCCCTGAGCAACACAAACACAGAGCGCATGTCGGGGCTCAAGGAAGGAACTGCAGCTCCTATCAACCAGGAACGCCTCCATGCGCCATAAAATTGGCCTCGGGCCTGGAACCGTTGGGTCTCACTGCCCGGGTGCACAAAAGGGGTGAGTGGTCAAGCTCACAGTCATGGCCTTGGTCTTCAGAGCACTTCATGGAATGGAACCGGATCCCCTAGAAAAATCTTCTCAGCACCAAGACAAGGCTGATGGACAGCAACTCTGCTCTAGGGATGTAAAATTGTGGTGAAACAGCACGGCCAGCTCCCACCTGCCCCTTCCTAGCTGAGGCAGGCATGGGGTCACCGCAGCTCAGTGTGGCTGGAGCCACCCAGCCCAGTTAACCAGTTACCTATCTGGTAAGCCAAATGCTTACCAGGTAACTAGTTAACCATGTAACTACTGATATCCCTAATCTGCTCCTCTAGTGCAATGGAAAAAGACTTGCTTGTACAAGACACAAAACCTTCTCAGGGACCCAAGCAAGAGCAAGGAAACTCACCCTGGCAGGATGTATTCACCATCCTGAAGGCCATTGCTTTCCACGCTTCCACAGACAACCATCACTAACGCGCACGCAGCACAAAAAAGCTCCATCAACAAGTGTGACATTTCCACTCTCCTGTGGAAAGTCACTTCATGCATATATAGAGAGCTCTATAAAATCATGGCTAGTGTGGAGAAAGTAAATCAGGAAATGTTTACTCCTTCTGAGAACATAAGAACTATGGGTCACCGAGTAAAATAGGCAGAAGATTTAAAAACAAACAAAAGGATATGTATTTTTTCATACGCACCCAGGCAACTTGTGGAACTCCTTGCCAGAGGATATTGAGAAGTCAAAGACTATAACAGGATTCAAAAAAAGAACTGAGCAAGCTCATGGACACAAAACCATCCTGGTCTTTTTGTCGCTATTAGCCAGGATGGGCAGGGAGGGTGTTTGTAGGCTGTTTGCCAGAAGCTGGGAATGGGCCACTTGACAATTCCCTGTTGTATTTATTGTCTCCGAAGTGCTTAGCACTGGCCACTGTTGAAGGACAGGAGACTGGGCTAGTGGACCTTTGGTCTGACCCAAAATGGCTGTTCTGATGTTATCACTGGGAAGTGCTCAGTTGCCATAGAGATGGTTGCTGTGCATGTAGCACTGGGCAGGCCCTCAAGTTCATGGGTACAAAGGTGACAGAGCCTTCTCCTGATGCCCGAGCTGCATCCACTCAGGAGATGAAGGTCAGATTGTGGGTCCTCGAGGAATTGCCTCCCCACATAAGCTGGGTTATGGCAGTTCGCACAGTGGCCCAAGTTTGGGGCTATTGCGTGAGGCCCTGTACAAAGGTATTCTAGTTATAGACCCCCATATACGGGCATGTTGGACAGTAAAGTCAACCAGATGGGGGAACAGATAGCCTGCTGTTCTAACCCCAAGCACCTACAAGGAAAGGCAGGTCACATTCATGGAGAACCGCACAGGCCCTTTCAGCGTGAGGCGAAGGATCCCTTCTGATCATGCCATCAAGAAGGATGAGAGCGAGACAGTATGTTCTACAGGTCTGTAGCACTTCAATTGGACATGTTGGGGCCTGAAAATTACCCGCTCTGTGAATGGAGCACAGCCAAAGGCAATGCAGTGTTCATGCTAGCAAAAACCGAGCCAGGCTAAAAGATTTTTCCCTCTCCAGAGATGGATTCCCACGCCCCTCAGATTCCGAACCACCCCGAAATTCGGCAGCTCTTGCACTTAGAGCCCAACTTTGTAGACCTCACATTCACCCGCTTAGTCCCAGTGCATCAGCTGTGTATCACAGAACCTCCTCTCCCCCCCCCTCAAAGCTAGCCAGAACATGGACTCAAGTTCTGGTGAGCGAGCATGGAACCAATGCAGTCAGTCTGTCAATCTTCGGTCGATGGAGGACCCAGTCACCGTGGTACACAAATACCTTGGAATCTTTAATGCATTTATTCTCCCAGGCCCTCAGTGAGGTAGGCTGGTGTTATGATCCCCACGTTAGGCCAGGTCTACACTACCAGGGAAGTGCGAATTAAGATATGCAACTCCAGCTACATTACATAGCTGGAGTCAATGTACCTTAATTTGAGTTTCTGCACCGGCCCCACAGCAGGAGATCAATGGGACCAAGGGTTCCCATCGGCTTCCCTTACTCTTCATGATGAGTAGGAGTACCGGCACCGACAGTGGTGCCCTCTGAGTTCGATTTAGCGGGTCTTGACTAGACCTCCTAAATCAAACTCTGGAAGATCAACTATGGCAATGTCGATCTTCCATGTCGTGAAGACAAGCCCTTACAGATGAGGAACTCAGGAAGCAACTAGAAGTACTTTTGTAGAGCTCATCCGGGAAGTCTAAGCCGAAGAGAGGTCTGTGTGCACACACCTTGCTGCAGGGCAGCAGGGAAACTGAGAACACACCCAGCACAATAAAAAGATAATTATACGATCGGATCTGGGAAATTAGCACAGCAAAAAAGCCTGTCTAATTCTCACAGTGGACTCTGGGACAGGATAGAGAGGTAAAATTAAGTCACATTTTTAGTGAGACAGGCCCCTGGGGCGAGAATTAGGGTTTACTGTAAAGAAAGGGTGGAAAAGCTTGAAAAACTATCCCCACCCTAAATTTGGCCTTTGGGCTGCTCCTGGTCCCTTCCTGACGCTCAATGTGAAATTAACACTCAAACACACGCCCAAGAACACACAACATTGGCCCCGTAGACTAACTGGCCTAGGATTTTAGAGGGAAAAGCATTAAAAAAAAAAAGTTACCAGGATTAACTAACTACCTTCCAAAGAGCAACAAAAAGGCCCACCCAACAATTTACCTTTCAATTGCTCCAGTCGAATGAGGAAACATGTATGCAATGAGAAGAAATTAAACAAACAAAGTTATTTTTAATATAAAATCTTCCTCTCTTTCACCAAGAGAAAAATATTTGCCTTCTATCCAACGTCGTGTTAGAATGCGGTGGAAGAGAGAGCTGGCGGGTCTCATATCTGCACCAGTTAGCACTATAAACACGGATATTGCTGTGCATATTGGTTACATTTCACAGAGGATGGCCACGTGGTCACAGCTGCCACTTCTACAGTATGTATCCACAGTGGTTTGCAGCTCCCTTAAAAAAAAAAAAAAAAAAAAAAAAAGGATTTTCTTAAAAATCTGGAGGAGGTTGTGAGTGTGGGTGTGAGTGAGTGAAATAGACATTTTGGGCAGCAGAAAACTGGTCAGAGCAGAAGAAACTACTGTTCAAACTTCAGTGCACCTCAGTCCCGCCCCCAGTCCTGACCTACAGCACCTCCTAATCTGACACGGCTTTCCCCAAACCATTACCCCACAGTTATATAACCTGTCTGCCCTCTATTCCAGCGCTTGGCTCAGAATCTGCACCTTTCCCACCCCGCTCTTCCGCCCCACGGCCAACAGCTATCGCCTCCACGGCTCTGCCAATGCATCTCAGAATCAGAGAAACCTAGAACTGGATGGGACCTAGAGAGGTTATCAAATCCAGTCCCTGCCCTCCTGGCAGGACCAAGCCCCATTGAGATCATCCCTGACAGGCGTCTGTCTAACCTGCTCTTAAATATCTCCAGTGATGGAAAGTCCACAACCTCCCCAGGCAATTTATTCTAGTGTTTAACCACCCTGACAGTTAGGAAGTTTTTCCTCATGTCCAACCTCAAGTTCCCTTGCTGCACTTTAAGCCCACAGCTTCTTGTCTTATTTCTCTCATTTATTGATAAGAAAATCACACAAGACTGTATCAAATGCCTTACTACAGGCAAGGTATACCGCATCTACCACTTCCCCCTTATCTGCAAGGCTTGTTATCCTATCAAAGAAAGAAAGCTTGTTATCCTATCAAAGAAAGAAAGCTATCAAGTTGATCTGACATGATTTGTTCTTGACAAATCCATGCTGGCTGTTACCTATCTTCTGCCAGACGCCCCCATCCCTGTATCACACTCAGCGCATCTGACTACCATTGGAACTCATAGCTGATCTGTATTCACCAGCTACCCCGGTGCGGAGTACTCCTCGAACACACCGCTCAGCCAATGCGCCTCAGCCTACTACGCTCACCTGTGGGTCCCACTGAACTCGGCTAGAACTCCGGAACATCCACAGCCTCTCTCTCTCTGGAAAAGAGAACCGCTTTTCGCTACAAGTCTCATTTAACACCCTGTTGTTTCCCATGCACAGGAAGACAGCAAAGCTACAGCGAACGAGCTATTTTACACATCCAGCGAAAGATTGAAATGCCCAATTTCACACACTCCCCCTTTTTTTAACATTTTAGATACTGGCAGAGCCCAACCAGTTCATGTCATTTAAAAAAAAATCAATGCTTTTTCCTGAAAAGTAATTGTGGCCAGCATCAGGGTTACTAGTCCTGCAACTACACAGCATGGGGCTCATGCACATCACCAGCACAACTTCACAGGGACCGGGCCAGCCAGCTGCTCTAGAGAAACAAGGTATTTTTGGGTACAATGAAGAGATTCCAGAGGATTAACAATGAACAGTGACTAAAACCAAGGGACTCAAGTTTATGAGAGGCTTTTAATTAATTTACATGGTTTGAACTTTTGCTGAGTTCTGCTAAACTTTTGAGCCACGAGGAGGACCGAAAGTGATCCCTTAAAAGAGCAAAAATGCACCCCCGCCCCCACACACACATCTGAGAAAGAAGAGTAAACTGCAGTCAGAAAAGTTCCATGCCAGGGTGGAGCTAAGTTTGTGCTAGGAACATTTTTGAAAGGTAATCGGTATGATCAAATCTCATCCTTCAGGGTTTAACTTTCCCATAGGGGTCAGGAAGGGATGGTGTCCCCCATACCTACAGACATGCTCCCCGCCACACTTGGCCAGCATGCACCGGGAGGAGAGCAGCTCCTTGCTTCTGAAGCATCAGAAATCAAATCCCACAGTTAAGAACTTGATTAACGAGATCAGTTTGTAATCAGGAACGTGGTAGGGCTAAAATCTTTAGAACAGGGATCACATAAAAGTCAGGCTCTCCCTGCCCAGGGAACATTGCAGGAGCCTGCCCCCATTGCTATCTTGGCACACGGCTACACCAAACACAGGCATGAAATCTGCCCTCTGCCTAGGGGGGAGACTGGGGTGTTTCCCCTCCCAGCACCACCGCAAGGCTAAACAAGTGGCCAGCCACACAAAACCAGTGTCTGAATCAGCGCTTTCCATCTCCTGAGGAGGAGCCCGGCTCAGAGAAGTCACGTTCCACCTGGGGCCTGCAGGACTTCCTGCCTTCGCCGACGGGCACGCACTGTTCTGACACCCGCAGAAACTGCGCAGAGCGCGGACGACCCTCGTCAGCCTCAAAAGGTTTGAGCGGGGAAGAAGAGCGACGGAGAGCAGAGGCCGGGGAAAAGGAGCAAAGCAAGGGGCGCACGCACGCCTCTGAACTAGGGAAGGGAGGAGGAAATAAGTATCCAGTGTAATTGCAGCAGAGCGAGGCAACAAGCTTGCGTCAGCATGACGGCCACCCGGCAAGAAACCTCCACCTCCCTTCCCGCACCCCAGGGTGGGTCTGCCGACAGACCAGCTTCTTCCAGGGAGGAGAGCACCCTCAGTTCCGCTCGCTCATCCAGCTCTGGAGAGCCAGCAGTTTGAGCTGTAGTTACTTCATTCCAAGGGCGGTCGGTGCAGCCGGGACAGGGGGAGGCAAGCCAGCCCCACCTACAGCCCCGCCCCTTCTGCTGAAGCCCCGCCCCCACCACGGGCTGGGGAGGAGGCGGGGCAGCACGCTGAGTGCGCCCCCTGCACCATGGGGAGGAAAGAGATGGGAGGAAGGGGGTTTCGCCCAGCCTCTGGAGCACCAGGGAGAGAGGGGGGGTTGTTAGAGAGGGGGGGTTGTCAGATGGTTTAAACAAAAATACCAAACAGACCCTCCCCCCCCCCAAAAAAACACACCATGGGGGAAAAAATTCTGTTGAGAAAAAAAAGGGGGGGGGAGGGAAAAGACCAAAGTTGTTGAGCCCCCCCCCCCAAAAAAAATAAATAAATAAATACACACACAGCGTGGCCACTTTAAGGAATGCCTTTGAGGTTTCCTGGCCCCACCAGGCGGTCCCAACAGGCTGCCCGCCATCTTGTCTCCCTGCTCCGGGCCGGACAGCTACCCTGCAGAACCTGGTAAGCACCTGGAATTTTCTCTTCATGGCTGGGAAAAAAATCAGAAAATACAGGACATTTCAGTATATTCCACGGGACAAGGAGACCCGAAATCTAGCTACACCGGGCCTTTGTCCTGCCTGCTGTCGGCACAACTGCATCACTGGAGTCCTGGCATTTGGAGCAGAGGAGCAGGCAGAATTCTGTCTTGGATGGGTTCACGAGAGTGCAGCTGGCGACGCGGGGCATCGGGGACCCTAACGGGGGCAAACCCCAGAATAAACAAGGTCTCTCTACTGTAGAGAAAGTGCAGGAGCACGTAGGTACCAGCCACATTCTTGGACACAAACGGTCCGGAGCACAGCGATACCCAGGTATGTGGGTGAAACAACCCCCAATCCCACCTCTTCCTCCCCTGCGACAGCTGAACCCCTGCACTGCAGGGGCAGGTCTCCAGTTCCTGCCATCAGCTTCCCCAGCCCTGAAACATGGGGAAGGTGGGTGGCAGGCGACCTGGAGCACAGGGAGGGCAGGCAGCGCATGGTCCCAGCCTCAGTGTGGCTGATGCCCGGGGACAGCCCAGGAGTCATGCTGAAGCAGGAGGCAGAGTGTGGGCGGAGCCACACCTAGCGGTTTGGGAAGGCCACGCCTTCCCGACTCGTATACCCGCCGCCCATGAGTAGGCAGCAGGCACTGTGCGTAAGAGGAAGCGTATGGGGACAGGACAATCAGTAGAGGTGCTCTTAATCTCCCAGTCACTGCAACGGTGCCCCAAAGCCCTCCCCGGCGAGAAGCGTGATGGGGCCAGCTGCGTTTTGGGAGACATTCTGAGCCACCCCTGTGTTTGCGCCATCTTGGCCCAAGGCGAGGCAAGGGAAAGAAATGCAGCCGGAGCTGCCCAGGTGGTTACAGCCAACCACAAGGCGTGGCCACGGTTCCCTCCACGTCCGAACTGCTCTTTCCTCAGGGAGTTTGCTCCCCTCAGTGTCTCAGTGGGGAAGGGACAGCTGGATCGCTGAGGGCCAAGCCTTCCTGGCAGTGAGCTTCGTATTGTACAGTGAGTCTCTGCACTTCCCCCTCGTCGGCTGCCTCCCGGAGCCCTTGCTACCCTCCGTGAATTTATCGAGCTCTTTTTTGGAACCCTGTTGAAGTCCTGGCCTTCACATCCCCCTCTGGCAAGGAGTTTTCACGCTTCAAGTGAGAAACCGGCTGCATGCCGCTGCCAGTCAGGAGAGGGTTAAGGTGGTGCTTTTCAGTATGCACACTGCTGCTGTGCAGAAGGGGCTGTCCAGGTTGCATCTCCAAGACAAACATACCCTCGCTGGAGCCTGCTCTATTTGCATGCAGGTCACAGGCATTTGGCAGCTCCCAAAACGTCCCACTTTCTTAAAAAACTGTTGTGAAGTGAACAGATGGAACATCATGCTTAGTTACCACCCCGGTGGCGGCCTGACCGCAGTTAGCCACCCACCCTTCCACCCAGGCTACCTCCCCACCCGCTCTCCTTCACCACACGCCGGGCCAGTAAATTGTCACGGAGTTTGCAGTAAATCTGTGCAGCATAAGGGGCAGGAAGTGAAACAAACAGGGAGTAAGAGCCACCATGGCTCGAGGGCGTCTGCGGGAAAGGTGGCTCGCTCAAAGGGCACAGAAGATCAGGCAAATGCAGACAGAGAGAACACCCTTTTGCACTCAATGCTACACGCCACTAGGGTGGCAGATGCATCTATGAGGTACGCAAGAACGACCATACTGGGTGAGACCAACGGTCCATCTAGCCCAGTGTCCTGTCTTCCAACAGTGGCCAGTGCCAGGTGCCTCAGAGAGTGAACAAAACACAGAATCATCCAGTGATCCTTCCCGTCACACAATTCCAGCCTCTGACAAACAGAGGCTAGGGACACCATTCCTGCACATCCTGGCTCACAGCCATGGATGGACCTAACCTCCATGAATTTATCTAGCTCTTTTTTGAACCCTGTTGAAGTCCTGGCCTTCCCATCATCCTCTGGCAAGGAGTTCCACAGGTTGACTATACGTTATGTGAAGTAGTTCTTCCATTTGTTTGTTTTAAACCTGCTGCTTATTAATTTCTTTTGGTGATCTATAGTTCGTGCATTTTGGGAAAGAATAAATAACTCTTCTTTATTCACTTTTTCCATACCATTCATGATTTTATAGACCTCTATCATATCCTCTTTCAGCCTCCTCTTTTCCAAGCTGAGAAGTACCAGTCTACTCTCTCCTCATTTGGCAGCCAATCCCTACCCCTAATAATTTTTGCTGCCCTTTTCTGAACTTTTTCCAATGACACCATCTTTTGAGGTAAGGCAATCACAACTGCCTTCAAGGTGTGGGCATACCAGAGATTTATAAAGAGGCAATAATATAGTATTTGTTTTATCCTCTATCCCTTTTTTAAATGATTTCCATCATTGGGGGGGAGGAGGGGTTCTTGGGACAGCTGCTGTACATTGAGTGGATGTTTTCAGAGAACTATCCACAGTGGACTCCAAGGTCTCTCTCTTTAGGGTAACCACAAATTTAGCCCATCATATTACACAAATATTGCTACCCACACATAGCCCCTTTGAGATCCTCTCCTCACGGTAAGTTTCCGTCAACAGCTACAGAAGTTTCCTCGGTGGAGAAACAATGGGAGAACTTCATGGTCACAATTATTTTACCCAGCCAAAATCTAACCTTCCCGAATCTATGCACCCTCAACCGTTTCCAGAAGCCGCTTTTGAAAGCTGGGAGACCGCTCTGAGCTTTGACCCTGATAGGCCCTGTTTTTTTGTTTTTTGCTTTTTTAAAATTGACTCCAGAATCCCAAGGCAAATGGCCACGGACAAAGGACCACCTGGACTCGCTAAAGAAGCTCTTTGGTACCGAAGGGAAGCAGGAGAGGGTCGCCTGTAGCACACGCCAGCGAAATGAAGGCCATCTCGTGGTGCTCTTTGCTCTGCTACACAACGCCGAGTGAGCATCGAACCAGAACCCGGGCAACATCAACTGCACCTGTCAAACCCGCACAGGGGCTGCTCTGCTGTTCTCTTCCCTTCCCAGTAGGGTAAAGGGCCTCCTGTCTTTTCCAGAACAGGGCTTATGGTAACCTACTTCAAACGAACTCAGAGAGGTCTTCTGGGCCCTTCTCTAACCAGGGTGAGGGGGCCCCCCTCCGGTTACCATGGGGCTTACAGGGGGGCGTTCTATGGCTTTTGTTCCACAGGTCCGACAAGATGACCGACAGCCTTAAAAAAAAAAAAATCTGTCTCAGATCATGGCCCAGTTGAAGGCCATGGCAGGATACCCATTGGTTGCAAAAGGGCAAAGATTCCACCAAGGAAGTCTAGAATTCCCACCCTCAGCCGGAGCAAATGGATCAGCACCACGCAGATACATGAAAGAATCTAAAAGGGTCTTGCCCAGCTGACCCTACCCAGCACACCACAGGTGGCTTGGCACTAGCGTGACCCAACATTTAACAGGCTCTTTCAGGCTTCCATTGGAATGCAGGGTGGCTTCCCCAATGCCCCTGCCTAGCCACACACGACAGTGAGGAGGTTTCTCGGCAGTGCTACTGGCTTCCAGGAAAGCTCAGAAGCCCTGCAACCACCTTCTCTCCTAGTTCTCCAGCAGGTTGGCTCCCAGAGGCAGGGTTTCTGGGGCTCTGCTCACCCAGTCCTTGCAAAAAGTTTCATTCACCTGCGGCATTGCGGCATGAGGGCATGGCTCACAAGAGCAATGGAGGAAGAACATAAGAACAGCCAGAGTGGGTGAGACCCAAGGTCCATCTAGCCCAGTATCCTGTCCTCCAATAGTGGCCAATGCCAGGGGCCCCAGAGGGCATGAACAGAACAGGGAATCAAGTGACCCCTCTCCTGTCATCCATTTCCAGTCTCTGACAAACTGAGGCTAGGGGCACCATTCCCACCCAGACTAGCCAATAGGTATTGATGGACCTAACCTCCATGAATGTATCTAGTTTATTTAAGAGGGTTTTAAAAGTCTTGGTCTTCACAACATTCTCTGGCAACATCCTTTGGCAAGGAGTTCCACAGGTTGACCACTTACCTAGCCTCGTCTGTAGCCCGGAGTCAATCCGGGAGGCAGGTCTTTGGAGATAGTGACTCAGCCTAGATTGGGGAGGTGGTGGTGGAAAAGGAGAACTCAAAAGTGGGCGTAGCCAGTGCAAAAGGGGGCAGGGCAAGGCCAGTTGGAAGAAGTTAAACACCCAACCCAGGACTGAATTTGAGGAGTGCTTGTGCCCACAAGCCCATACCGCCTGGCATGCACTAGTGTGAATCTGGCTGGCCATAAGGCTTCAAAAAGATAACATTTGTACACACTGATGTTTTTGCACAACTAAATGCTTTTCATGGACCAAATTTCAAAAGCAATTACAAATATACAGAAACTGGACTGAAGACAGCACCAAACGATACTATTTGAAGCCAATTTATTTATGCCTTTAAACCCACCCGGCTGGTATTTCAAGATGAAGGCAGAACGAGGCATCTGACCATATCGCCTTGTGTGAACTCCAACATCCCTATAGAACTCTGGTGGTCTTCAAAACCAGCCAGCGGCCCCCTCCACTCCCCAGCTGAACTACCCATCAGCACCTTTCATGGACCACACAGGTCAGCCATTGTTAAACATTCCACCCTTGGGGCAGTTCGCGATCGGCAGCCCCCATCCTCAAAGAACACAGCTCCCCCCTACCCCCAGAATAAAAGGATTTCTCAATATTTGCCTTTGCAATATCAAAGGGGGCAGCACACTGGTTTCTGAGGCCCTCGGGAGCTTGCTGGTGGTCTCTAAACAAGCAGACGCATGAGCTCATACCAAACACCCACAGGCTCTTGCGGCCAGCCCCCGCTCAGGCCACGGAAACCTTCAAACAAACCCAGCGAACAGGAGAGTCCCAGTTCTCCACGCAAGCCACCATCTCTCTCAGCTGGTTCCACCCAGGGAGATGGTTCTTAAAGTAAACTCCGCGTTCCTGGGGTTTACCCAAAATATAAACCACCCAGGACAGAGGCTGGAAGGGCAGCCTACAAGGGAAAAAAGAAAACACAGAGTCGCGACTATTTCCTTGGCCGAGCCGAGTTAGTTCTCCATGATTTAAGGAAAGGGAATTCTAGACAGCCTTCCAGGAACCCCTTCCCATCTTATCTAGATCAGGGAAAGGGCAAAAAGGTAGAGCACCCCTCCAGGATCTTGCCGCTAAAAACACAATGTCCAGGTCACAATAGGATGGCAACTCCCAGCCGAGGAAATAAACCGCAAGCTCCCGGACTTACTAGTGATGCTCCCCCATTTGAAAGAGGCTGTCCCCACCTGACGGGTGGGGGGGGCACCTCGTGATCCTTTCGGGGCACGTCAGTGGTTTGCGGTTGCCTGGCACAAGACTGCTGGGGTTTCCTGCTCCCCTTGGCACATGGGGACTAGGTCTCTCGTGGCTGCCATGTACTCCAGGGAAGGGAGCCGAGAAAGAAAGCCAGGTGCAGCCGTAACCACTGCCTAGTGTGAACGGAGGAGATGCTGTGGGAAATAAGGCAAAATGGGAGCTCGCGGTCAGTGGTGTAGGCGGGTAAAGGAGAGGAAGAGGCAGAGGGAGGAAGGGAGGAAAAGTGACCACAAGAAGCAGCTCATTTGCTGAAGCCGGTCTTTGAAGGACACCTGGTAGGAGCTAGAGCTATTGATTCCTAGTGGGGAATTCCACCAGCGGAACCCTTCAGCCAGAACCTGTCTGAACTAGGGATGTTCGCGTGTCAACGACTAACCGGTTAACCGATACGTGGATCTTATCGTTTCATGGTGTTGGTTATGCTCAGCCCAGTCACCTTCCTGGAAGCCGGGCCGGCGGATGACCCCATTGCGTTGCTACACAGTTACCCCATCGCACGGTTACCCCATCGCACGACTTTTCACATCCCTCATCTGGACTGTGGGCTAGTGGCCTTCTTACAGGAACAGCACAATGACAACTCAAAGGGGTAATTGACCAATAGACCTATAAGGGGCTGAACCTTAGACAACCCCCTCCTCTAACCCATAAATTGCTTTTCTTCTGACCGCCCCAACCCCACAGCCCCCCAACTCCGTTTTACACGTACTCCCACTATTGCTTCGCTCCCAAAACTTGGTAAAACGACACACATGCAGGAAAGCTATTCCATTGCCTAGAGATGATCATTGCTGCCCAGGGACGAAACACGGTCCCCCTAATCTCTACCGAGATTAGCGCTACGGATTTATTGTCTTCGTCTCCCAAGCAGAATAATCCCACCTAATCCCAACAGGATAGGAGGAGGGCATTGCTACGTCAGTACCACGGCGCTTTCCTAATACCTCAGCTGATCAAGTTCCCGAGATGAACCAGTTTCCCACAAACCCTCACTGCCCTCTGTATGGCCCCACGGGGCTGCCCTTGGGCCTTCCTGCTCCTTCGGCGATTTCTCAGCCAGCACTTTCTGTCCAACCGGTTCTGCTCTTTATTTCTGTTTCAGGGAGGATCGTCACCATGGCAATGTCCAGGTGACCGCACAGGGGGGAGAGAACCCACCTGCATGCAAGTCTTAATCCCTGAAAGAGTGTCCAAAAGCGGCACGCACCCAGAGTAAGAAACAACGACTGTCCTGCAGCCGGGGTGTGATCAAACACACGGGGATAGAACGGCAGGACAGCGGAGCAACCTTGTGCAGCTGAAGGGCATTTAGGGAGTTCACTGAAGCCATAGGATACATGCGGCTCTTTAAAGGAAGGTATCCACCACGAGTTTCCTCTTTGTTTGAGGATTCAGGATCTGGATAGCTAGGAAATACGTCTCTGCACTCGGGATGTGAAATCCCCATTCATCAGTTAACCGGTAATCCCATTCATCAGATAACCGGTAATCCCATTCATCAGATAACCGACTAAGCGGGCTGCTGCCGCCACCAGCAGCAGGAGGCTCCCAGCCCCAGGGCCAGGACTTCCGCTGGCTCCCGGCCCCGCAGGGACAGGCCACAAGGCGGGGCTACTTTCAGGCACCGGTTAACCAGTCCCCGATAACCATTGCCCAGTAAGTTTTGCCAGTTACCTGATCACATCTCTCCTCCGTACTAGGCAGCGGGAGCAGCGTGAAGATCTATGAAGCATCTCGTTTGCAACATCCAGGGACTTGTTCTGGCCCCCATGGTGACACAGCACAGAGGGGCTCTTAAAGTGCTCCAGTTGGAGGGCGGGGGGGGGGAGGGAAGGGGAGATTCAGCCATTTCAAGAGCAGCCTCTGGATGGGGCTCTATGCTGGCCCCTTGCAGCCTCTGGATGGGGTATCTCACTAGCCCGGAGCACAGTGGCTATTCTGTGCGGTGCTGCTGTGCAGCCCCCTCCCCAAAATGAAGCAGCCTCTGGGGCAGGCAGTTCCGCTCCGTTTCAGCTCACACCAGGTTTGGGAGCTCAGACCTCCTGCCCCAGCCAGGGGCTGCTGCCACACGGCGCTGCTGCCTCTATCACAGGCAGCAGCACGGAGCAACAAGCAGTCGGTCGTGAGGGGAGCTAGTTTTTCAACTGGCCCCCCTTGCAGGCCAGTTCCTGCCTGGCACCCTATGCTGCTGCCTCTGATACAGAAGCAGCAGTGCAGAGTGGCAGGAGGCTCCTCAGGAGCAGGTCTGGAGCACGCTGCCTGCCGGCCTCACCCTTGAGGACTATAGAATAGTGGACTAATCGATAAGAATTCGTGAGGTTACTCGACTATTCAATTAACCGATATTTAACATTCCAAACCAGTGTAGAAGCCTGGTTCCTCCCACTGGGAATAAGTCTCTTGAGAAGGGCTTATTCAAAGAAAACCCCTCTCTCTAGGTTACCATAGTGTTCCCATCACCAGGCTATCCAAGCGCCTTGTATGAACTGAGCCGGCCCTGAAAATCCCAGATGTGTTTCGGCACCATGTGTTTCAGGCCGACACCACGGTAACAGTCCCGCAGGACAAAACTCACCCTGTGCCTCAGTTGGCTTCTTCACGCGGCTCCTCTTCACCACCCGCACCCACGGCGGCTGCACGGGTTGGCAAAAACAGACTCAAGCGGGAAGGAAGACTCGTGACTCAGTCTGCCCATTTTTTTCCCGGCAGCCTAATGATGGAGCAGAGACAGCTACGCCGACCTCGCCCCTTTCATGCCTCACCTCAGGGAACGCACACGGATTTCACAATTCCCTGCCAAGTATCAAGTGTGCAGATGTTGGATTCTTGGCAGGCAGTGCAGCTCTGAGCCCTGAGGTCACCACCACACCCCTCCCAAAGGCATAGTGTGGGGCTGATGACCATACCCACCCAGCATGCTTTCAGCTGTACCTTTGTGCCCGAGGGCTTAAGGGAACGAGAATCAAACAGCCTCCCACAACCACGCAAAAGAGCAGGAGCAATACAGAGAAGGAAACCAAATAGATTCTTGCCCTCTGCTGGGGTTCCTGCTCCCCAGGGACCATCTATCCCTACTTCCCATGGCTGACTCATGTGAACTAAAAGGGTAGAGAGCCAAAACGCAGCCTCTGGAATCCACCAGGTTGTTTCAAACGGCCATCGCATGGCCTTGTTGGTGGAGAAAACTCTCCTAAGCAGATACTGTTAAGTAACACAGAAGCACACTCACCCCCACCCCCAGCTTTGATAGGGCTCACTAACACACAGCCCCAGCCTCTTTCGCGGTTTTCTTCTATTTTCTAAAATTAGTGCAAGGTCTTGCGATAACCTCTTTGCAAACATTGGTTCATATGAACAGTGTTCCCCATTAGCTGAGCATTTGGGAGGGCACGCAGAAAAGATTCAGATGCCGCCATGCTGATTAGCAGAGCGCTCACAGCCGGCACTCTCTGTTTCTATGGGTGGTGCACATCTGCACGTATTTTGGTGCACATACAATTTATTCCTCACAGATGGAAAGGCTTAGAGAACATAATGTAAGAATATAAGAATGGCCGTACTGGGTCAGACCAAAGATCCATCTAGCCCAGTCTGCTGACCGTGGCCAGCACCAGGTGCCCCAGAGGGAGTGGACTGAAGACAACGATCAAGCAATTTGTCTCGTGCCATCCTTCTCCAGCCTCTGACAAACAGAGGCCATGGACACCATTTCTAGCCCCTTGCTAATAGCCTTTTATGGACCTAACTTCCATGAAATTATCTAGCTTCTCTTTAAACTCTGTTCTAGTCCTAGCCTTCACAGCCTCCTGTGGCAAGGAGTTCCACAGGTTGACTATGCGCTGTGTGAAGAAGAACTTTCTTTTATTAGTTTTAAACCTGCTACCCATTAATTTCATCTGGTGTCCTCTAGTTCTTCTATTATGGGAACTAATAAATAACTTTTCTTTATTCATCCTCTCCATACCACTCATTATTTTATATACCTCTAACATATCCCCCCCTCAGTCTCCTCTTTTCTAAACTGAAAAGTCCCAGTCGCTTTAGCCTCTCTTCATAGAGGAAACGCTGCAGATGATGGATTTTTTTCCCCCTCCACCATTCATCACATGCAACATGAAAGAAGAAAAATACCCATGAACTAACAGGAGGCGAGAAAACTAGAGACGAGACCGGCTTTGCAGTGGGAAGGGGAACCGGAGCCAAGCAATGGCTACTTGGCGGTCTCTTCTATGCATTTGCCCTGGAGCTGACCTGCAGGCCGGGTGCTGGTCATCCCAGATGTAAACAGAGCCTCTGGGACTCTAGGAACAGCCGGTGATTTATGACATCGCAAGTGGGGCTCTTTGGATCAGAAGATTCTTCAAGACATACCTGGAGTGCAGGCAAGAGCGGGATTGCAACCCTAGCCCGGCTCCAGCTTGGAGGGAGGCATAACATGATCCGCTCATTATGTAAAACCCTTGGCACAACTCCATCTCCCATGTATCCTGTTCACAATCTTGTATCCGGTCTGGGAATTCCAAGAACATCTGCAACTGTCTTTTGCCTGACCGCACATCTGCGAGCCGAGGCGCGTCGTGTCCCTACCTGCCGCGCTCTGTCATTAGAAACGAAGCGTGAATTCCCTTCGCACCAGTGAAACACATGAGCCTCAGTGCCAGGTCACACCTGCAGCACAAGGACCTTTTAACCTTCGCCCCCCCCCCCCCCCCCCCCCCTTGGACAAACCAAAAATACACTGCATTCTTCCTTCTCCCCAAAGGAGGGAGATAGAGATCAGAGAGTGGGTGGGGGATTAAAAAGTAACAGGCCGCTCAAACAAACCCCCCAAGCCCTGCCATACAAAACATGTCCAAGTCTGCCCACGCAAAAAGTCACGTCTCTTTTTAAAAGAAAAAGCACCCAAACGAGAGAGCTCATCTCATGGTTAAGACAAAGCTTGCCTTTAAAAAAAGGGGGAGGGGGGAGAGGCAGATCTCTGACCTCAGTCAGGTGGGAAAGATACAGCCCAGGGAATTTATTAACAGCTTCAAGATAACTAACCACATTCTCAGAACCCATTTCCTTCCTTTGGCCTCACCCAATCTCTCCCCCTCCAAAATGACAGCTACATAGAGACATGCTTAATGATTGACCAGGGAGGTGAGCTGTACTCCAGATGATCTCAGAAAAAAACCCATAAAGGGTATGCAGGCTGGGGCATATGAAGCGCTTACCGCTGCCTTCAAAATCAGTATGGGCAGGTGTTCGATTCCTGCATTTGTGCTGGTCACTTGTAAAGCGACGGACAATTTCGAGGACTCCATTAGAGACATGTTAAAAAGAAGCCCGGGGGGAACCCAGGCCCTTCTGAAAGTCCTGGCCCCAGTTGCTGGACAGCAGCATGAACAGACACTAGACATGTGCTACACCCCAGGCAGGGGCACAATGAAAGCTTTTCGTTTTAACCTAAGCAAACCCTTCTAGGGTGCCAGGTGTCTGGTATCTGTCTGGTAAAAAAAAACGGAAAATACCGGACATGTAAAATGTCCACTACAGGCAGTCCCAGGGTTACGTACAAGATAGGGACTGTAGGTTTGTTCTTAAGTTGAATTTGTATGTAAGTCGGAACTGGTACATATTGTAGGGGAAACTCTAGCCAAACATTTCTCCAGAGCTCAGTTTTATTCTCCCACACCTCACTTCCCTCAGTCCTTTATTCTCAAGCTGAGGTGTCTGCTGAGAAAAGCCGCTCCACGTCTCCCTGGTCTGCTGGGGGAAAGCAGCTAGTGCGGGGTTGCCTCACCCCGTTTGTAAGTAGGGATCCGATGTAAGTCGGATCCATGTAACCCGGGGACTGCCTGTATTTTCTGTTTCTCAGAGAGAAGGCCACTTGGGACATTCTGACATTCTTCCCCTGCTGCGTGTGAGGAAGCATGGTGATTTAAAGGTGCAAGGACTTTTTTTCTTTTTTTTTTTTTTTGGTGCAGGTTTTTTTGTTTTTTTTTCCTCGCCACGTTCAGTATTTTTTGTGAAACCATCTGGCAACCCTAAGCCCTTCTGCACTTTGGGCTGGTTTTAGTTTTGAGAGAGGAGAGACCGTTTCTAACCGAATACTTTGAAGGTGAAATTTAGTCTCCCCAGACAGGGTCAGGGTAAGGGCTGTAATTGGGGAGCCCAGCTATGGATAAAGATTACTCCAGCCGAGCCAGAGCAGCCCCCACCATTGAACACGTTAAACGTTCACATCCCTAGTCGAGGCAAGGCCTCGGCGTTACCGGGACTTCAGCTGCCCAGCGATTTGGTGCCGGCCTCCTCGGCACCGGCTTAAATTTCACACTGAAGAAAGGGCTCGTAGGTCAGCCCCCCTTCTGCTGCTCCTCTTGCTTGTTTACACTTGGCTTGATGGAGGCCTGGGAACGGGTAACCAGGGGGTTGGGGTGGGAGCAGAAGCCTCACTAGGCCCCGATCGCCTTGACACCACCCCGTCTCATCTCTTTTTTGGGTCGGGGGGGGGGGCTCTGACCCACAGAAAAATCAGTCTGGGGGAAGGGGGGGGCGCGCACACAAGTGACAAGCAAAAAATGCCCCCCCTCAAAACAAAACGCCCTCAGTGACATGAGTGACATGGCTGCCGACTGGGAAGCAGAAAAACACTCATCTCCCCCTCATGCACCAGAGCATGGGAGTGGCCAGGCTAGTAGATTTTGTGCGCCCCCCCCCCCCAGGCTCTGGAGTGGGGCCAAAAATGAGGGGTTCAGTGTGTGCGAGGGGGCTGCCAGGAAGGGAGCTTGGGGTGTGAGAGGGAGAGTGCAGGTGTGGAGTGGGGGTGCAGGATCAGGCTGGAAGGTGGGGGGGGGGGGTCTAGGCAGTGCTCCAGCCTCATGGGGGAAGCCGCAGGGCAGAAGCACCAGCATCAGCGCCCCCGATGCTTTAGGATCATGTTGAGACCCTTTCGATGGCACAAACCTAGACTCTCTTCCTTTTATGTCTGTCCATCCCAGAACGCCCCATGCAGGGCTTGTAACAGGAGCTCAGTCTGTACCCCCTAAAGTGCCATGGGACACTCAGGAAACTGCTCAGGGCTTTGCCTGTGAATACAGGGTTTCGTTTAACGGGATGCAAAGGTTTCTGTGCGCCACTGAGCCTTCCTCTCCCCCACCTACGCCACTTCTTCAAAGGGCTCCAACAGCCTCTGACGACGTCCCGCATTGGTCGTTGGCAAGAAACTACCAAACAAAGCCATTGAAGAAAAGCCAAGATGGTGGCATTAGAGTGGCTTGGGAAGCAAATTCCCCCTGCCACCCTCCACACCACACCCTCCTCACCGGACGGAGAGACCACGCTGGCAGGTACAGGCTGTCCTCGTGCCTGCCTGAGTTTGAGAGAGGAACAGCGCTGACCTGGCATCTGCAGGCATCGAAACGTAGCCTTTCAGTGGTCGATGGAGTGATGGGGGGATTGCTGAACCGCCCCGTTCTTCGTGCTCATACTCAGGGGAACCCCGCCTGGAGACTACATACTCCCAACTCTCCCTCTCAACCCCCACTGTGTCCTTAACCTGTAGCCAAGTGCGACGGGGCACACTCACCCCACCCGGGCGAGAAGGGGTTAACCCTGCATGGAGGGCTGAGAAAGCCACACCCCACCCCTCTCACTGGGCATGCTCCAGGTGCGCTGGGATAAAAGGGAGCAGCTCAGTTGAGGCTGACAGCCGGAGGGAGAGGGTGTGCGCCGTCTTCTCCAGGCACGCTGCAGCGCAAATCCAGGGATGGAGATGCCACAACCCAGGCGGAAAGCAAGATGCTCCCAGAGGCCTCCCGGAGTGCAGAGATGCCAAGCAGGGGGCAGCCCACACACCAGGGAGATGAGACAGAGCCCCTGCCCACACCCCCAGCAGTGGGGACGGAGGCAGGAAGTAGCCCAGGGGAAGGTGTCTCCTAACGGGTGAGTGAGACAAAGCCGGGCGTCAGTGTGTTTTGGCTGGAGCTTTTCCCCACCGACTCAGTGGCTCAAGCCACAGCCATTAATAGGGCCCTGGGTTGGTATGCAGTAGAGGGGGAGCCTGAACCAGTAGGGGATGTAGCTCTCTTCCCCTGTCTCCTAACTGGGGAGCGGCATAGCCCTGTGAATCAGGGGGAGTTTTCTGACTCTGCCTATTAGGCCACACTGCCTCACGATGGAAGGCGAACATCTAGACGTGGGTTGGGAAGAACAAAGCCAGGAACTGCATGCGCGCGCTAAAGGAGGCAGGCACACTCGCCCCACCCTGGGCAAGGTCTTCCCCAAATGTGTGTCACCATATCGGTCAAGAATAGTCGAGTTATTACTTAGCCCTGCCTGAGTGTAGGGACTGGACGAGATGTTCTAGTAAGGTCCTTTCAGTCCTACGCGCCTAGGATTTAGTCCTCTGTACCCTGCCTCATCCTGTACATCCATCCTTCCAGCCGGTTTTTCCTAGCTCTGCCCCAATTGGTCTGCCTACCCCAGGATCACGGTCCCCTGGACTGCCAGCATGCCCAGGGACGTTCCATCAGAGCGCAGCCAGGAAGACGAGCCCTATACGCGAGCCCTCCGCCTGTGCAGTCCGAAATCGCACTGGCTTCAATTTCCCTCCCAGCCAAAATTACAGAAGGGCCCAAGATGGAACGGATTAGAAGGGCAACGCCTAGGCCTTCTGAAGAGGACACCAGAAGATCAGCCCCTCTCCAGCGGGGAACACCCATAAAACCTGACCCATGCACCATAACTCATGCGAGCTGGCAGCTGACGCTCAGAGGCCAGCCGAGTCTGCACGTAGGCAGCGTAACCTTCACCTCCGGAGCTCTGGCCGAGGTCAAGGGACCGATGTGAACAGAGGGAAGAGAAGGCTGGTAGGGGCTAGATTTTTTTTGGTAGATGTGAGCAATTGCACGTGTTTATTTGCACGCACCGACAGGCAATGAGGCAACACACTAACTCTGTGCATGTGCAAACACCCCAATCTGCAGGCAGGCATCCGGTTGGCAGGGGCAGACCTTTGGCGCATTTTGCATATTCAGCAAAGCTGGGCCTGGCTTATGGCTACAAATGGAAGGGTTTATTTTTAGAAAAGGGAAGGAGAAGAATACAGGTTTTCATGGAACGGAAGAGATGCCGTTATGGAGAAATTCCCTGCACCACGGGAAATGCTCCATTCGGACTGCCAATCTTCGTGGAAACGAAGAGGCGAGGTTATTGCAGAAGCTGGCTAAAGCCTGCAAACACAGCGGTCACTATTTTATTTTCCAAATTCTGCATGGCCACTGGATTCTCCCTCTGGGTTACTACTTTCATTGAATGGAAACAAGGATGGAAACACGAAAAATAAGGGACAAGGCTTAATATAGTGTGCATCTTTCTCTCAACTGTACATTTTACTGCCCTCGAGTATACAATGCAATTTAAGTGTCTAAATAATTGGTACTCTCAATTATTAAAAATAAGGGCGGGCAGGGTACCTTTACTCCCACAAAGCCCACACCCCTGGTTCCCCCCCCCCCCACACACACACACCCCCTCTGGTGCCCAAGCCCCTACAGCACCCCAAATCCCCTCCAATACCCTGTGCCCCTTCCTGTACCCCAAATTACCTCTGGTACCCCACATCTCCTCCAGTGCCCCCAAGCCCCTGTCCACACCCCAAACTCCCTCCTGTACTCCAGGTCCCCTTTCATGCCCCCTCCAGTGCCCCATACCTCTGCAGTGCCCCAAGCCCCTTCTTGTACCCCAAATCTCCTCCAGTACCCCAGGTCCCCATAGTATTAGCGACTCTCATGTGCTGGTGCAGAGGTATTTCCCTTTAAGGAACAGTCCTGCACTTGGCTACATAATTGGAAGTAGTAACACACTTGTCGCACCCATCTGGTGGTTAAGTCACAGAGGACAACAATCTACTGCTGCTGCCTTCAGATGAAGCCACTCCTTAAGGTCAAATGGGCTGTGTCTAGACTGGCCAGTTTTTCTGGAAAATCAGCTGCTTTTCTGGAAAAACTTGCCAGCTGTCTACACTGGCTGCTTGAATTTCCGCAAAAGCACTGACGATCTCATGTAAGATTGTCAGTGTTCTTGCAGAAATACTATGCTGCTCCTGTTCGGGCAAAAGTCCTTTTGCGCAAAAGGGCCAGTATAGACAGCTCAGATTTGTTTTCTGCAAAAAAGCCCCGATCGCGAAAATGGCGATCGGGGCTTTTTTGCGGAAAAGCACGTCTTGATTGGCACGGGCGCTTTTCCGCAAAAAGTGCTTTTGCGGAAAAGCGTCCTGCCAATCTAGACGCTCTGTTCCGAAAATGCTTTTAACGGAAAACTTTTCCGTTAAAAGCATTTCCGGAAAATCATGCCAATCTAGACGTAGCCATGGTGTATATCCCTGCTTTGGTGCGGTTTGGATTTAAACAGGTCTGAAGCAAGGTGAGGGAGATTAATCCTCTTATTTGCATGAATATTCGTTCCCTATTTACCGCTACTTATTGACCTGTACACACCACAAATAGTTACTCCGATTATGGGTTGCTTGCAGGTTGTTCAATTTTGAGCAAGTTGACACACAGCATCCAAGATACTCACAAATAGTCACGTTTGGTTCACTACCAGTTAGCAAAAACAGGGGGAAAAATAGATTACACGAGGAATAAGTCTCTCATGGGTTAACTCTCAACCAACTAGTTAGGAGGGGTTATTAAATAAGCAGCCACGGGCTCTGGTGCTACTTGGCTCTTAAACACCGAGTAAAAACACTGTATGGGGAGCTTAGATCCTCAATGAGCCAGACAACACATTACGTTACAAGACAAAGGTGCAGGTAGCATTACTATGCAGATATTTTTATATTCCTCTCCAGAACGGAGGTGCAACACCAACCCGCCTAGACTGGTGTTCCCTGCAAGATGAATGCTTGGGCAGCTGCCCAGAAGAGATTCAGGTGCCACCCAGCTGATTGGCAGAGCGCCCACCGCCGGCAGCCTAGGTTTCTACTGGTGGTGCACATGGGCACGTGCCTTGGTGCATATACCAAAATTTATTCTGCACATGGATGGAAAAAATTAGAGGGAACATTGGTCAGCGGAGGAACCGGTTTACAGAGCTTAATACATGAGCCTGTGGGAAGGGATATGAAAGGCTAACCAGTAACCACATCTGGATCTGTTCCTGTCTGGGGCGGGCCCAAGCACCTCGCAGATACCAGCCAGCCCCAGCGCCGCGGCCTGTAGTATGGAGGATGCTCCAGCTGAGCTGGAGCAGTCCCCTCCATGGATCCCACTTAATTGGTTAAATGTTGGGTCAACCTAACGTTTAACAAGGTAACCGATTCATCCCGATTTTACATGCCTAGCCCCTAGTTTTTTTCCTGAACCTCTCCCCTGAAATTTACATACCAAAACTGCAACCTTAATTAATATGCAATTCACATGACAGTGTCTAATGATCCTCAATGAAAAGGTGGGTGAAAGACAGACCCAGAAAACCAGCAAGAAAACGGTGGTTGGAATCACACCCACACGAGAACCGGGGGAGGAAGAGAAAGCAGCAAAATTAAGGGGCTCGGTGACGCTACTTAACTCGTTTCCTTTTATATTCAAGCCCTGCTCTGGTTCCCACCATCCACCTCTCTAGTCTGCTTGGAGAACGCAAAATCCATTATTTATTTTACCACAATCAAAGCTAAACTCCCCCCCACCAGACCGGAATCACCTGTTATTTACCTGGACAGGTGTCACTCCAGTTGCACAAACTTCAGAGAAGCTGGGCAGGAGCCAGGCCTCTGATTTAGATGCCAGGAGATGGGGGGGGGGGGGTAGGAGAGTTGCGGGGGCGCCAAGCAGGAAACAAACAAGGAGAGAGAAACTTTTTGATTAATTGAGAAACTGCAGCCGTGCCATGTTTGAATAAGATTGCACAAAGGAATGTGGGTCTCCTTTTTTGTGTGTTCATTCAGTTGAAACAGAACGAGCGGCGTTCACGCCAGACAGGGAGGGGAGGAGAGAGAAAGATTCATGGGAACTGGCCCGTATTCGGGATGGGGAGAAGAGGGTAGCAGCAGTTGGGGGGGGGGGGGGGGTCAGCTGCTTTTTTATAAATTAGAGTGATTGCATGTTTATGCAATAGCTGTAGAGCTGCTGGAGTAGCCTAGCTCACCTCAAAAACCTCGTACTCAGAGGGGGGGAAAAAATTCAAAAACCCTGCTCTGCCCCACATGCAAGCCCCATCATAATTTCGCTTATACCCTCTCCTGTCCTGCTGGAATTGTACAGGGATATTTGTGCTCTATAGCTTAAAAAGCCCCCTAAGAAACGTCAATGTCTTATTTCCGGGTTACTGCTCCTTTTAAAACCTGCCCCTTGTTTGCCATCTGTTCCTGAGAACAAGATACCGGCTGCATGTTGCAGAGACTGTAAGGAGATGCCTACTCTGTGCTCCCTTGTAGCGGCTTTACTCTTGTTCTTTCTTGCTCCGCTGTTTCCTTTGGTCTAACGTTGAAGAGTCAGACACACAGTTGCTCTTTCGGGAAGAGGGGAAAAGAAACAACAACAGATGGGAGTTGGATACGACCACACTGCCACATTCAAAGCGTGGCAGACCCACGACACTTGGGGGAATGTTGCTTTATTTTTTTTTTATGAGATCGTCATGAGATCTCATTGCACAAAACGCAGCTATGAAAACAGACCACCACCAGCTACCATGGGGAGCTCTTTCTTCTGACAGCCACTGCACATAGAGCAAGGGTGAGCAAGAGGCTGCCAGCGGGCCGAATCCGGCCCACCAAGCCACTGGATCTGGCTCACAGCTGCCTTGCTGGGACCCTTAAGCGCAGCTGCAGCCGCTTTGAATGTGGCTGCTCTATTCTGGGAGCGAGGAGGGAGGGTCTGTGCTCTGTCACGCCCCTCAGCAAAATCTCTCTGCTCCCATTGGCCAGTTTCCAACCAATAGCAGCTGAGATGTTGCTGGCAGCAGGGGCAGCCAATGAAGCCGCCTCTCCCTCCCACCACCACTCCTTCCCCCGCCAGAGCAGAGCCACTTGGAGCAGCTTGCGACTGTAGCCTCCAGGTTCCCGCAGGGCTGCTGACTGGGAGCTGCTCAGGTAAGAGCCTTCCAGCCAGAGCCTGCCTTTGGCACCCCTCCCTCACCACAGCTACCTGCTCCAGGCCACCACCCAAACCCTCTTCACCCCCTTCCCCCAGGTCACACCTCCCTCAGGCCAGAATCCTCTCCTGCACTCATACCCCCTCCCCGACCCTGCACCCCATTCCCCTGCCCCAATCACAACCCCCTCCTTCACCCAAATACCCTCTCTGACTATTCCCCCTCCTGCACCCAGTCTCCTACCCCAAGCTCCCCTGTCCCAGGCCCCAAACCCCCTTGGTAAAAAGGTGGCCCTTGACCACTTGCCAAAATCTTGGAGTGGCCCCTCATTAAAAATTACCCACCCCTGACATAGTATATTGGCCATTACAGAATGCCACGGATTTGTTTCCAGCATTCCCCCAGGACTTTAGGGATTGCGTATAAATCTACCTTTGTATCTATTTGGACTCTACAAACCCGGGAGCCCATTCAAGACAATGGGAGTCCTTCCATTGACTTGAGGTTTGGGTAACACACCCCTCACCCCAACCCGCCAGCACAGAGCTGTTCTGCCAAAAGTCACAGAACACGGACAAAGTACTTTTTTCTCTTCCTGCGTCCAATCTGTGCTGTCTGCAGGACTTCTGTAAAGAAGCCAAAGTACGAGGAAGGAAGCACGACAGAGAAATGTCTCTCAGGTGATTGAGCAAGTCAATATTTTTGTCCTACCATTTGCGATGGCATCCCCACCACATCCTTGGGGCTAACTTCCCTCACAACGGTCTTATGCTCACACAAAAGAGTCAACCTATCCCTCCCACGTCATCTCTCAATCCTGTGCTAAGTCTTCCATCTCAGGCTCAAGGGGCAACCGCGAAGCTGGAATTCGTCTGCAAAATCTGACCCCCATCAGAAGGGATCCGAATAGAGACATGGAACGGCTCTCGTTACAATGAGTGATTTCCCCTTCAGGTCCTCTCACCTTATTGTTAGAGGTAGGTCACATCCACCCTGAATTAGCACTAGGTGGCACTCCCACCTCTGTATGCTGCCCCTCCTTCGCTTCAAGCATCTGAGGAAGTGAGCTGTAGCTCATGGAAGCTTATACCCTAATGCAGGTGCTAGTCTTAAGGTGCCCCGACTCCTGTTCGTTTTTACAATATTTAGCTTTGTTTCTACGTCCAGTCAAAGACACCCTGGCTTGCTATGTAGTTGTATCCCTCTCCCCCAAGGAAAAAAAAATTGATCATCAACGGAGCACTGTTGAAGAGCATGATCAAAGACTATCATGGGGGAAATGCTAATGAAATGAGTCTACCGGCAAAGGGGAAAAAAACCAAACCACCAAGGCATGGCATTGCGATCTACTTACGTGTCTTCCCGGCTATCCGATGCCATTTCAGTCTACAATGCCAGCGTGCCAAAAGCCTGACCCGGAGGCTTCATGAAGGACTGTCTGGGAGAAAGCAGGGAATCGGTGTTTGTTATTTGCATATACCCATCGTGCCTCCTTTCAAATCCCACCCCCCCACGCAGCCACTTTCCTCTTTCATGCAGCAAAAGGAGGAAGCGCTCTTCAAACACACGGTGAATCTGGTCACTGCACTGCCCTGCGACAGCATATGGTGACATTCAGGGCACGCCTAATGCTATGCAGAAGAGTGACGCTGCCACGGTCGATCTTCCAAGGTTCGATACAGCAGGTCGATTTAGCGGGTCTAGAACAGACCCACCAGATTGAACTCAGAGGGTGCCCCCATCAGCGCCAGTACTCCTGCTCCTCATGAGTAGAGGAAGCCAAAGAGAACGTTTGCTTCCATCCACCTCATGCCACGCGGACAGCGCAGAAACACGATGTAAGATACGTAGCTGGAGTTGTGTATCTTTCTTCGACCTTCCTACGTAATGTAGACCAGGCCTCAGTGTCTAGGAGGTGCAACTGAAATCTTTTAAGATGTTATTTCCGACACGTGCACGGATATTTTTCCCTCTTTCCAGTTGTAGAGGGTCATACATTGCCCAGAAAAGGGAAGAACCCTCTCCCTACCGCCTGGAGGACTGACCTGGCATTTCGGCAAAACCTACTTTTGAGGATGAAAAAGGAGATGGGGGAAGGCACTGCTACAAAGATCTCACCATCCTATCAACCACCCCCAAACTCAGACTTCAGGGATCACAAGTGAGCCATCCCCTCTTCCCTAACCAGCATGACTTTCACCAGCCCTTTTGTTGCTGCATCCGTCACAACACAAAACCCCAGGGCCCTATTGTATCACACGTGATGGGGGGGGGGGGGGACATTCCCGGAGAAGCCAACAGAAATCATGGATGCTCGGCAACCTCTTTTCCTTTAGCTGCCATAATCTCGCCATTAGATCCCCCCCACGTGGGAAAGTTTTGACCTTGCTCTCCCCTCCCCACCTTTTGTAGAGGTGGAAAAAATGATCCAGGGAGTTTGAGAGACCTAATTAAGTCAATATTTGCAAGGCTTTAGGCAAATGCCTCCAAGGGCTAGGGTTAAGATCAAGCTTCTTCTACCTGTTCAGCATAGCCACTGCTGAGCAAAGTATTTGGATCAGTGACAGCTTGGCACATCTCTGGCCGTGCACTTGCAGGCACGTATGGTATTAAGAGACCGCATTGCAAGTAAGAGATTCATCCCCACTGCTCAGGAGGGCCTAAGGGAGAGGAAGAGGAGGAAGAAATTCAATCATGGAAGATTTATGCAGCCAAGCTACTGTTTAGCCAGGTAACCTCCACCGTGCTGCTGGTGAGGTGCTTTGAAGATGGATACGCAAAGTTCAGCAGCAAGGGCTGCCTCACACCTGTTCCTAGAAACCACAATCCACCCCCCTCTGGGCTCAGCTAGTGTTTGGGAACAGTCTCCAAATTACAATCAATTCTCCTTGTAGAATTGCCCCATTTCCACAGCAGAGTATCTCTCCAACGACCACACGCTGCACCAGACTAGCAGCCGCCCTTCAGTACTTTTGCAGGTCTTCAGGAAGGGCAGGGGGAGGAAAAAAAAAAAAAAAAAAAAAAGAGTAGACAGTGGCCTAATCT
This sequence comes from Pelodiscus sinensis, assembly GCF_052426305.1. Lineage (NCBI taxonomy): Eukaryota > Metazoa > Chordata > Testudines > Trionychidae > Pelodiscus > Pelodiscus sinensis. The sequence goes on along the minus strand of NC_143071.1, from coordinate 4,706,200 downwards.
CTCTCAGGTCTACAGTTGCTATGTCCTGCCCAGATTCTTCAAAGGAGAGGATCACCAGGCACAGAGCCAGCTCTCCTCATCTGTTGGTACCCATATGGCTTTGCCTAAACCATGCCACCCAGAACTCATCAGGTTTTCATTGCTCTAACCCAGTGGCTCTCAAAGCGTGGTCCACTAGTGGTCTGCAGCTGGCTTACAGGTGGCCCACAGCAAGGAGCCTGCCCGGATTGGCTGGAGGTCCCCAGAAAGGTCTGTAGTGAGTGGGATGGGCCACGGGCCAAGAAGTTTGAGACCCACTGCTCCCCCCGGCACCGCCTCCCCCCCGCTGCTCAGTAGCATTGTCTGCATCTCCCGCACCCCTTCCCCACCAGCACTGGAGTTCAATTATGTCCTCAGAAAGCTGCCGTGCTCCTCCTTTATACCAGCGCAGTTTACAAGAGGAATATTGCAACATGTGGGGTGGTTATTAACAGTGACTACTGTAGCCATTTTGGTTTTTATGAAGTGCAAACGCATGTGATTTTAGGGAACCGGTCACCTAGAGGAGAGAGAGATTCATTCCCTCTCCCCTCTCTAGGCTTGGTGGGGGGGAAAAACTGCACAATCATCCTTCAAAATTGCTACGGCCCAGCTGCATTACAAGGCATCTCGAAGAGGAATCCGACACACCAACGAAAGCGTCCCGCTTTACATATGGGGCCATTTCATTTAAGCACATCTCGCATTCATGTGGCCTGCGTGGGAATAGAGAGCGCTTTGTGTACCAACGATCTCTCAACACCCTTTACACATGGAATTTGATCAAATGGGACTTATGATCTTCGCGTTGCTTTGAAATCCACCTCCCGCTCCCCAGCCCCCGCTTCTGCACCCAGCGTTACCGCAGAGGTCAGCCAGGACATGAAAGCGAGAGGAGAGAGACAGAGAAGCTTGGCACGTGGACAGCTCAGCCGTGGGAGGCGGCAGGCACCCCGACTGAATGACAGACATTGTCCCCACAGCGCCATGAAGGAAGAGAAGCCGCCAGTGAGAAAGCATTGGCCAGTTTCTGATCTCTAAGATCCTCTCCAACGTCAATGCTCAGAAGAGCTGCACCCAGCACAGATGCAACTATAGCCATGTTGCAAACACACACACACACACACACACACACACACACACACACACACACACCTACCCCTCCCTCCATCCCATCATCACCTAGACTAAATTTTCTCCTGAAGTAGGGATGTAAAAATGTAGCCATTTAAATGGGACATGGCTACACAACTCCTGGGGAGCCGCCAGCCACTCCACGCTGCTGCCTCTGCATCGGAGGCAGCAGCGCAGGACGGCCGGTGGGAGCCGGTGCATGCTGGGAACTGGCTTGAAAGTCCACTTCCTATACGCATGGGCTCCCAGTGAGCCTGCTGCCACCTCGCATGTAAACCATGTAACCGCTGACGTTTTCAGCAGTTATACGGTTATTCAGGTACACGCATTTTCACATCCCTATCACGAAGTGCATCTACACGAGTATTTTATGTTCCATTTTTGGAAAGTGTTGGTTTAATAATAGTACTCATGGCAAGGAACCAGTATCTGACCCCTGCAATGGATTTAGCATCTTCTCTCTCCATGCTGCACAGACCTGGGATGCTTCTGCATTTCTAAGCCCATCACCCCACTCTACCAACGCAAGTCCATTCTGAACAGCCATCATCGGGCCACGTGAATCCAGTGGTTTTGTACCTCGTCCTTCCAGTACGCCACACTCTCAGCTATGGGCTGTCGTCATTGGGCTCGGAGCAGGAATTAACAGAACGAAGTTCTACGCCTTGTGTTATACAGGAGGGCAAACCAGACAATCCAAAGGCCTCTTCTGGCCTGGGGGAGGAACCCCCCCCCCCCCCCACAAACTCACAACTTCAGCTGTTCCTGTCCTGCCCTCCCACCCCAACGGGAGCTCAGTTCCGACTTGCATTCAACGCGGAGTCCTACTTGCCTGATGAAGTGAAAGACCCTCACAACTCTATTATGGGGATAAACATGCAACATGCTGTTTAGAGAAGTGGTTCTAAAACGATGCGTCATGACCCAGGATTTGGGGGGGGGGGGGAGATGGAAGGCCGGGCCCTGGGGCTCATTGCTGCAGGGGGATCAGGGGAGCAGTGGAGAGGATGAGGAAGCTCCCTGCCTGTCCTGGCACTGCAGACTGCGCTGCACCCTAGAGGCAGCCAACAGCTGGCCCAGCTCCTAGGTGGGCTAGAGGGGGAAGAGCGCACGGGGCTCCACGCACTGCCCCTGCCCCAAGCACTAGCCCCACACTCCCATTGGCTGGGAACCTGCTGCTGGCTGTTTCTGGGGTGCAGCCTGGTCTGCGGTGCCAGGTGAGGCAGGAAGCTTCCTTAGCCGCCCCCCCCCCCCCCCCCACAGCATTGCTGTCCGGGAGGTGCTCAAGGTAAGACCCTCCTGCTCCAGTCCTGCCCCCGCAAAGCCGGAACCCCCTCCTACACCCGCAAGCTCTCATCTTCAGCCCCATCCCGGAGCCCACACGCTAGTCAATTCACATCGGGTTGCAGCATCAACGTTTTTCTACAACTGGGTCACGAGAAAATAAAAGTTTGACAACAGCTGGTTTAGAGCATCCCCTTACCCGTGCTCTCATTTGAGCTATGCAGGAGAGGTATCGCAGGTACCTTTGAACAGCAGCAAAGGAAAACAACGCGGGAGAAACCCCTTCGCCCAGTATCTTGGGGACGTGCCGTTGGCACCCGGTGGAGAGCGCGTTCTTTGGCTGAAACGCTGACCTGTGCGTCAGGCGTCCTGGAACCGCATGCTACAGACACACCAGGAAGTCACAGCCTTCCTGGGCCTCTGCAGAGCTGGGTGACGGATGCTGACAGCGGGGAGCTCAACAGAGGAAACGCACTAGATGAGATTCACAGTCCCCACTTCCAGTGTAACTGGCTTGACCTAAGGATGTTAAGTATTGTGTAACTGACTAATCGAATAGTCAATGAATTTTTGCATCAACTATTGAATTAGTCGACAGAGTGACGCTAGCCCCCTTTGAAACGCTGCCGTGGCGTTTCAAAGGGGCAGTGCCACGCAGAGGCCGGGATCAGATGGGGACTCCCCAGCTGACCCCAGGCTCCACGCGGTGCTGCCCCTTTGAAATGCCTCCGCGGCATTTCAAAGGGGCAGCGCCACACAGCTGATCCCGGGCTTCGTGTGGCGCTGCCCCTTTGAAGTACCCCCCCCTTAGGGGAGAAGCAACTAGTTGACTACCCTGTCGACTAGTCCTCAACATCCCTAACTTGACCCAGACCCCCAGCAGGCTATTGAATTGCCCTGGTATTTGAAGCCATCTAGAACATTTTGCATGGAAGCCTGTAGGACGGGTGGTTGACGACTCGTCTATTTCCTCACCGGGTCCTAGGCTCTTGGGCCTTTCTGCGTGACCTCGCCCAGCTAGTCTGGAGAGTTAACATGGCTTCCCGGGGCTGCGCTATTAGCCGAGTTTAAGCTTGTGGCACAGTGCAGTTCTGGGTTTTCCTTATTCCTGCCTCGACATATCCCTCTTCCCTCTCCTCCACAACTCAACTGTGGGTTATTACCCACATTCTTGCACCATGCGAAGGCCACTGCCTTCATATGGCGAGGGCCTTCTATCTGGTAGCCTCCCCACAACCTCTCCTGTCACCACCGTCCCAGAGATGAATCGAAATCTTAGCCTGGCTTATGAGCTCATTGACGCTACTGGAAGAAGAAGAGGAGAAATTCATGGCAATCCACGTTAAAACAAAGATTAGATTACTAGCACATCTGAGAGAAACAAAATCTGGCCACTGGATTTGGGAAGAGTTAATCGTTCTGCAACTTTTCAAGAGAACCGAAGTGGGTCCTCGCGATCGGGGAGAGAAAAGCGAGAGTCCCCTTGACTTTCTATGCCCAATCAAAACAGGGGAGGGAAATAAAGAGAAACAACATGTTGCTGATGAGTTTTCCATTAATAGCCAACAGCTAAACCCCTCTTCTTTGTATTCCAGTCTTAGCTCTTAGCCTCAGCAGGCCACCAATTTTCCCCCTCCCTGCTTTTTAATAATAATAATGATAATAAAAAAAGTTATATGACTTTAATTAAATGCACTTATTAAAAGGGTGAAATATTTGGAGAGGCTGTTTTTTGACGCTGGAGGCACATTTTCCAGCATGCTGCAGAGCGCCTACATCCGCCCGCCCCGGGCCATTTTTAATGCACAAATAAATCCCCACCTGACGTGCTGACAGATTATTCTGCAGTGTGGCAGCCAACGAAAGTAAACACCGGGGCAAAGTTTTAACCTCTTGCAGTCCCGATGCGTTTCCCCCGCTGAGCCCAGCTTAGGTGTAAATGATCAGCAACAAAGTCACTCTTCCCATTTGCTCCCCTTCAGCCCTACTTTCACAGGGGAGCCCTTCAGACATCGCCACCTGTGGGTTTTGGGGGGCTTGCCCCGCCCAGGATGAAGAGGTGGATGCTTAGATCGTGCCCCTTCCAACCTACACGTTCTCCAACCCCAGCCTGGACTAGCCATGTTGGACTTCGGGCTCCAACGTCACCAGCTCACCCATGCTTATCTCCCCAGTTTGGTACTTAAAGAGGTTTCAATGGAAGCCCAGTTTCATTCATCACGGCCCTCCTCTCTACAACCCTGCCTGAAGAGAAACGCTGAACCCACAGGGAGGGAGCCAGTGGAAGAGAGCAACAGAAGCGACATATGTATGAGTCAACAGTGGGCCCTTGTAGCCAAGAAGGCGAATGTTATATTAAGGTGCATTAGGAGGAGCATTGCCAGCAGATCTAGAGAAGTGATTCTTCCCGTTTATTCAGCTCTGGTGAGGCCACATCTGGAGTATTGTGTCCAGTTCTGGGCCCCCCACTATAGAAAGGATGTGGACGCATTGGAGAAGGTCTAGCAGAGGGCAACCTAAATGATGAGGGGGCTGGAGCACATGACCTATGAGGAGAGGCTGAGGGATTTGGGTTTATTTAGTCTGCAGAAGAGAAGAGTGAGGGGGGTTTGATAGCAGCCTTCAACTTCCTGATGGGAGGTTCCAAAGAGGCTGGAGAAAGGCTGTTCTCAGTAGTGATGGATGGCAACAAGGAGCAATGGTCTCAGGTTGCAGTGGGGGAGGTCTATGTGGGATATTAGGAAAAACTATTTCCCTGGGAGGGTGGGGAAGCACTGGGATGGGTTCCCTAGGGAGGGGGTGGAATCTCCATCTCTAGAGGTTTTTAAGTCTCGACTTGACAAAGCCCTGGCTGGGTTGATTGAGTTGGGTTGGTCCTGCCTTGGAGGCCTGGACTCGATGACTCCTGAGGTCTCTTCCAGACTTAGGGTTCTATGATATTTCCTGCCACTGTACTGTTCTCTCATTCCTTATCGAAACACTGAGGAAAGTGTCCATCGTACGCCATACACTCCAGTCCGACAGAAAAGGCCCTGGGATGACAGTGGATGAGAAGCTGGATAGGAGTCAGCAGGGTGGCCCCTTGTAGCCAAGAAGGCTACTGGCATATTGGGGTGCATTAGGAAGAGCATTGCCAGCAGATCCAGAGAAGTGATTATTCTCCTTTCTTCAGCACTGGTGAGGCCACATGTAGAGTACTGAGTCCAATTCTGGGTCCCGCATTACAGAAAGGATGTGAATGCATCAGAGAGTCCAGTGGAGGGCAATCAAAGTGATTCAGGGGCGGGAGCACATGACTTCTGAGGAGAGGCGGAGGGATTTGGGTTTGTTTAGTCTGCAGTAGAGACGAGCGAGGGGGGATTTGAGAGCAGCCTTCAATTTCCTGTATGGGACTCCCAAGAGGCTAGAGAGAGGCTGTTCACAGTGGCGGCAGATGACAGAACGAGGAGCAATGGTCTCAAGTTGCAGCAGGAGAAGTCTAGGCTGGATATTAGGAAAAACTATTTCACAAGGTGGTAAACCCTGGAATGGGTTCCATAGGGTCTCCATCCCTAGAGGTTTTGAGGTCCCGGCTTGACGAAGCCCTGTATAGGATGACTTAGTTGGGTCCTGCTTTTAACAGAGGGGTCAAACTCTGACTCCGGAGATCTCGTCCAACTCTAATAGTCTATATTCTGGAGGACTGGAACAGCCTGCCATTGCCCCCACCCAAGGACAATAGTTTGAGGGGAAAAACCCTTCAGAGTGTATTGCTTGTATAGGTCCCCTATTTGCAGTTTTCAGCACCATGCACAGTCGCCATTCTGTAATAGCAAACCAACATCCAGCAGGGGTGAGGTTTCTGCATTCAGCATCAGGCCTGCATCACACCGCCGTTGCTACGCCAAAGGATCCGGCGCAGGAGGGTCCAAGTAGCTCCCAACCCACTGGAAAGCACTGGTCTGCACCACCAGAATCCCAGATTCCCAACAGCAGCAGAGTCATAGGCAGAGCTGAAAGCCAGAAAAGACCATCCCGTCTAGCACAGGCCGTCAACCCCACCCTCAGGAAAAACCCAGCCAGCCACACTAGCCTGACTCACTACAGCCCGCAGGAGAGTACACCCGGACGAGCTACAGGCAGAGAACAGAAGGCTCCGCGCTGTGACGACGTCTGAGGCCAGGAAGGGGAATGAATAAGCTCTAGCAGGTCACCAGAGAAACAGAAAGGTGTGTCGAGCCGGCCACCTTGCTCCCCCGCCTCCCTGCCTCCATCCGCACCCTGGCAATCCTCCAGCCACGGCCGCTGAAAGAACTGTCTGGTCTAGAAACCAAGACTTTGCCAGGTGGAAAATTTTCGCATGCTACAAACTACGTGGGTGCGTGGCCCCAGCAGCTCATAGAAACGGACTGTTGAAGAATCCCATCTCAGCAGAGGAACACCCAGCCGCCAGTAGGGATCTTCTTTGGGTCAGGGGCCGCTGGTCCACAGGGGAAGAAAAAAAAAACCTATATCAGCCTGCACAAACGTGAAGGGAAAAGAGACACCAAACACCCACGCCTCCCTGATGTGGCCTCTGACCGGGAAGCACAAAGACACTCCCCCACATTGTGCTCTCACACCCGAGCCTGGGGGGGCCCCATGCAGTACATTTTGTGAGCCCCCCCCAGGCTCTGGGTGGGGCCAAAAGTGAGAGGTTCAGTGTGTGGGAGGGAGGGTGCAGGAGTGGGTCGGGGTTGGTGGGTCTGGGAGGACGGTAGGGTGCAGGAACAGAGCAGGGGTGCAGGGTCTGGGTGAGAGGAGGTGCAGGAGCGGGAGGAGGGTGTGGGGTCTTGGCAATGGAGGGGCGATGACCTAGCGCCGCTCCCTGGGGATGCGGGGCTGGAGCGCCGGACCCACAACGCTGGGGATGGGAGATTACTACGCCTCAGGGTCCGGATCTAGGCAAGCCGGAGGCTGGATCCAGCCCTTGGGCCATAGGTTACCCACCCCTGCTTTAATCCGTCTTTCTAGTCCTCATTCCCCCTGCAGCTCACCAGGCCAGTCCTCCTGAAGGCTGCTCCCAGTTTTGCCAGGTGCCAAGAGACCTGTGTGTCTGGAATCTCTTGCTGGGCCCCCTGCCATAGCTGCCTCGGCCCCATGCCATCCGTTCCAGTGAAGGAACCACAGCCACTAAACCATGGCCTGCTACCCAGGGCTTTAAAAGGCAGCTTTCCACCATGAAGCTGCCTTAGCACAGGAGGTCTGGCTCTCCACAGAAAAGAGTGCACAGAATGAGTGCACTGTGAGTGTGCATCTCACCAGTGTTAAGTGAGTGGCAAGGCACCAGAAATCCTCACCCTCCGACAATTTTGTATAGATGCAGCAAGTTTCGTGCGAGGGCGGCACTTGCCCTCCCTGTCCCCTCTCATCTGTCTCACACACTGCATCCCTTACCCTACTTTGCCCTCTCTTGAATCCTCCCCTTCTTGTCTCAAAGTCAACCTGTGGAACTCCTTGCCAGGGGATGCTGTGAAGGCCAGGACTTGAACAGGGTTCAAAAAAAGCTAGATAGATTCATGGAGGTTAGGTCCATCAAGGGCTATTAGCCAGGATGGATAGGAATTGTGTCCCTGGCCTCTGCTCGTCAGAAGCTGGGAATGGGCAACAGGGGAGGGATCACCAGATGATTCCGTGTTGTGTTCACCCCCGCAGGGCACCTGGCATTGGCCACTGTGGGCAGACAGGACACTGGGCCGGATGGATCTTTGGTCTGACCCAGTGTGGCCATTCTTACGTTGTGGCATAAGCATGTGGGAAGCCAGAACACAGGGCTTTCGGTGGAAACCGCTGACTGGAAACCGCTTTCTCCAGTCCAATACAAAGTTCTGCCACAGGCAAAAGCAACAGCCCACTTCTTCAGGTGATCGGAGTTATGAGTAGGGGATATGAAAACTCGAATTCATAATTATGTAGATGGTAAATGGCAAAGGCTTCGCGCTTTTCAGGTGAGGACACCAGCTGAAAATGGAGTGCCAAGAAAGCGCCGTAGTTCACCCGCTGCTGCCTTGGGCTACAGCGATGTCTCCAACACACATGCAGCCAAGTCTGGTGACAACAGATTGGCAGCTCCCGCCTTACAATGGCTTAAGCTTTGGTCAATGCTCTGATTACTGTGGTAGCCGCAAAATACTTGAGCCAAAGTCAGGTCCCCACTGCACTAGGACTGCTCAAGTAGCCAGGCCTAGGTCAAATGTTCAATTTGCTTCTCTGCCACAGATTCCCTATATGACCAAGGGAAAGTCACTTAGTCTTAGCGGGTGGGGTGTGGTTAAATACAGTAAAGATTGTGAGGGGCTCCGATTTTATAGCACTAGAGGCCAAACACCACTATGACTAGATGAATACACTTATCAGTTAGAGACAGTCCCAGCCCCAAAGAACTGACAGTCTATTTAGACCAGACAACAGAGGGGAGGAAGAAATGCCCTCCTCCTCACTTTGCCACCAGGGACCAGATACAGAATGTGACATGCCCAAGGACACAAGGGCCATCTGTGGCAGAGAACCCAGAAGTCCCACACTCCAGCCAGGTGACTCAAGACTCAACATTGAGAAGAAAAACGGTCCTGTGATGGAGATGTTCAAAGTGACGACCACTTTTCGAAACGTCTTGATGCACTAAGCCCTTCCTTCTGCCCACCAGCCAAGAGTCACACTGGTCACCTTTCAAGTTCATCAGAAAGTAGTTGGCCCAATGCTGTTTGTACCCATCTCCCGCATGTCATAGTACGAGGAGTCTCTGCCAAAACAGGTTCTTAGCAAACAGCCGAAGCAGGAAAGACCAACAGGCATGTCAGCCACTGGGCTGAGTTTCTCAGTGTTCAACCCAAACGTGGTCAGCGCAGCAACTCCTCCTCAGCGAGACGAACAATCCCTTCCTTCCCCATTCGGAAGAGCCACCCGGATCACTCGGCCCGCGCGTGACGGAGATATGCTTGAACAGAATCCTCCCTCTTGTCCCGAAACATTAAGGCCTGAACTGTGCTTCTAGGCCTGACAAGACGCCGCATGCTTTGCTAATCCTTGGAGGAGATTAGCTTTTTATTTAGAATTCCTTCCTTTAAAATGTGGCAGTTATGAAGATTTGCCCACCCCCCCCCCCCCAACCCCCTCGCCATCAAGCTCTTGGCAAGGAAAACAAGACTTTCCCCAAGCTGACTGGAAAGGTTTAGATAGGAGCAAAAACTACATTCTAAACCGTAGTCAAAGCAGTGAGAACCTTCACTGGTGCAGAAAAAGGACAAGAAACGTGCCATAAAAGGGTTGCCACCTGCAAAAAAACCCAGATTTGCAACATCATCATGCAGGACAGGAGGCTGTAGAGCAGTGATTCCCAACCTCTTTCCGATGGAGGAACCCCTAAAATAATTTTTCGTATCCCGAGGAATTCCTACCTATGAAAACGTTTGCTTGGCCAAGTTGACAGCAGGGAGCGTAATTCAATTACTGCTAAATTATTGTCAAGAAAATTTGTAAAGAGGTGTATGTATGTACACACACACACACACACACACACACACACACACACACACCCCCCTTGACAAATGGCGGTGAAAGCCGATTGCCAGCCCCGCACTGCGCAAGAGCCGCATTGCGCATGCGTGCGCTGCCGATAAACGGGGCGTGCGGCTGAAATCCAATCGCCACGGGTGTGTTGATTCTATAGTTTGTCGAGCCCTGTATATATATATATATGTCAGCTTACAGCAGGCATGTCCAAAGTCCGGCCCACGGGCCAATTGCGGCCCGTGTTCCGGTTTAATACGGCCCCACAGGTAATTTGGCAATATCTATCTTTTATGGCCCCCAACGAATCCATATGTATTGAGATGAATACATTGTAAAATCTCAGTTAGTCAGTTGGTCTAAATCAGTTATAAATATATTTGGACACAACATGTATACTTGGTGTTATGTTCCTGTTCATATTTTTTGAACTTAAAAGTTGACGGACAACCTTTATTACCAATAATATGTAATGTACTTTACAATGTTCCTGACACATATTTCAGCTTCCTGGATTTTTTTTTCATTTGGGCTTCAGATATGAAAGGCAGAGCGATTTAACACCTGTTTAGATTTGTCATCCATGTGACGAAATGAAAAGTATGCCGTTTGCAATAAACTTTGCCTAAAATAGTTAATTTGCATTTAATTTTAATGGTTCAAAGAATGTCAGGCAAAATGGTCGGCCCTCACGCATGTTCACTTCATCAAATCTGGCCCTCTTTGAAAAAAGTTTGGACACCCCTGGCTTACAGGATAAGAAAAAAAATGATTTATTCCACGATTTCTCGCGGAACCCCTGACGATGGTCTGTGGAACCCCAGGGTTGAGAAACACTGCTGTAGAGCATCACCCAGGCTTGCAAACATGTGGGCGTGCCCATGATGGGGTAGAAAGTTGCATTACAAAAAAGCCTCTTCCAGTGTTGCAGATCAGTTTAACAATGTGGGCCACAAGAAACCCCAAACAAAAAAAAAAAAAGAACAAACACACACCACCCACATCCCACAAGATTCAAATGCCATGCTACAGATTTAAAGGAGCAAGGAGAAAGCATCCATCCTGAATGAAAATAAAGACTGCAAGTTTTTCTTATGAACACTACATAGAGGCAAATTCCCAGATGGTGTAAGCTAGCAAAGCACTGCTACAGTCAACAGAATTCTGCCTGCTTACACTGGCAGAGAATTTGGCCTACACATTTTACACCTCAGAACAGATGTATGGCTGGCCAATTCCATTCAAAAGGTGCTTCAATACTCCTTCCTGTCTTGGCCCAAGATCAAAACAGCTGCCACATCTCACTCAGAGGTGGCTGCTTTTCACAGATGGATGAAGCAATTCTGATTTCGTGTCCACCTGACGTTGATCACCACGGTGCAGACCATCTTTTATTCCCGAGTATCCCAAAGAATATCAAGGTAGAGGAGAGAGAGGGGAAGCAACAGAACCAACAGCTACCCGCTGTGTGTGGGGCGGGAGGGCCTGCACTAGCCCAAAAATCAAGTCCCAAAATAAGAAAGAAATATTCCCATCTCATCCAGTAGAGAAACCGTCAGTGTGTGGACTCCAACCAGAACAATCATACAAGGACTTCCTTCTACCTAGCATCAGGCTGTTTCCTCTAGCCAGGGTCTAGCTGGAGAAAACAAGTGCTTCTGGTGGTCATAGACCAGGGGTTTTCCAACTACAGGTCGCGACCCAGTGCTGGGGGGGGTGGGATGTCAGGCACTGGGGCTCCTTGCTGCAGGAGGATCCGGTGAGCAGTGGGGGGCCTAAGCTCCCTACCTGTCCTGGCACTGCAAACTGTGCTATGCCCCAGAAGCAGCCGCAGCAGGCCCAGCTCCTAGGTAGGAGGGCGGGCAGACAGCGCGCAGGGCTCTGCACGCTGCCCCTGCCCCAAGCACTAGCGCCGCTCCCCCATAGCTGGGAACCTGCTACTGGGGTGCAGCACGATCTGCGGTGCCGGGAGAGGCAGAAAGCTGCCTTAGCCTGGGAGCCGCTCAAGATAACCCCCTCCTGCTCCAGCCCCAACCTCCCCTCCAAAGCTGGAGCCTCTTCCCCTCCACTCCAAAGCTCCCATCCTCAGCTCTACCCCGGAGCCATGCTCACCTGTTTTAGGAACGCTCCTGCCACACGCCCGCTCTGCCTCCTGCGCCTGGCTTCCCCATCCCGCAGCCAAACAAGTCACAGCTGCTAACTCTTCCTTTTAAGTCTGACAGCTCAGGCAGTCAGGCCAGGCTACCTTACCCCTTCCTGCTTCAAACGGGGTGAGGCACATACACCTTCAGGAAAGGTCAATATATTTTTTGCATGTGTGTTTTGGTGAAAAGGGGCTTACAGCAGAGGACAAATTATTATTAGTGGGGATACATCGATGGGAAGGAAACACCAGCTGAATGTTTCGTTTCACCTCCACCTTTGGACGCAAGCGAAGCAAATTTGGTGGGTCTCCTCAGCTACACAAGATTGGTTTTGTTGCTTTGCAACCATCTAGCTATGCTGATGCAAACCCCTAGGCTGTGTCTAGAATGGCAAGTTTTTCCACAAAACCATCTGATTTTGCGGGAAAACTTGCCAGCTGTCTACACCGGCCGCTTGAATTTCCGGAAAAGCACTGACGATCTCATGTAAAATCATCAGTGCTTTTCCAGAAATACTATGCTGCTCCCATTCGGGCAAACATCTTTTTCCGAAAGACTTCTGCGCAAAAAGGCCAGTGTAGACAGCAGAGTATTGTTTTCCACAAAAAAGCCCCAATTGCGAAAATGGCGATCGGGGCTTTTTTGCGGAAAACCACATCTAGATTGGCCACGGACGCTTTTCTGCAAAAAGTGCTTTTGCGGAAAAGCATCCTGCCAATCTTGACGTGCTTTTCCGAAAATGCTTTTAACGGAAAACTTTTCTGTTAAAAGCATTTTCGGAAATTCATGCCAGTGTAGACGTTGCCCTAATGAAGATTCACTCAAACCGGTTTCAGTCTTGCTTCAAGCTGGTTTAGCTTAGATCCATCGGCAAGTCACGAGAGGCTTGAACCGGTGCATCTACATTAGAGGTTTACCCCCAGCATCGCCATCATTCAAGATTCGCTAAGGAATCTCTCGATGTTTAGCGTTTTATATCCTTGGCTCCCAGAACGATATCAAATGTATGAACATCTCAGTTCACACCTAAGGGCGGGGGGGTGGGGGAGGGAGGGAGTTTCTAGCACTTATTTACAGGGAAGAGCTTTAAAAGGGGACCATGAAGGCTCCAAAAATCAGAGCATGGATTTAACTCCCACTGGGCAGATTTGAACCTAGGACCTCTTGAGCTTAGTGTAGGAGTCTCTACAGCTTGAGCTATAAAGCCAGCTGGCTTGCAGTCCAGGCTGAGGCACTTCCTTGTTCTTACCCCTTGCTGTAATTGGTCGAAGTGCCACTCCATAGTACAATGAACTACACCCAGGTATGCAGGTTACAATGAATAAAAGGCACCTGTGATATTTGACACTCAATCTTTGAATGTTTGGGAGGGGCAATGCTTTCACTTGATAGAAGAGTTGGACCAGTGCAAGGAAGTCAAACCCAGGTGAGGCCCAAGACTTGGGTGGATCTCTGGCCACACCAGAAACACGCTATGCGACTTGGGCCTTGTTTGATTAGCAGAGCCCCCCCTCCCCGCCCCCCCCCCCCAAGCCACATGGGGTAGACTAGTGGGCAGGTCCAGAAGTTAGAAGAGCATCATGGGGGGGGGGGGGATTTGGAGTGGCTTGTCACCCCTTTGACTTTGGTCGGCCTGTCGCTTCTACCAGTGCTAAAATCCCACTGCAGTGCTGAAATTAAATGAAAAATGTAGTCATCAACTCACTTGCCCACACAGGGATCGGAACGTATAAAGACAGACAAGCAGCCCAGAAAAGGTTTGGAGGACTCAAGCAGCTGTTTTCACTCACCAGACAGAGACGGGATTGACTCCAGCCGTGCTAGATCAATTTATATGAAACATGAGGAAAGATGCCCTGGAACGGAGCAAAAGGTAACCCGGGCACTATATTAAAAAAGGAAGGGTATCGTGAGGCGGTAGCTGTCAGGAGGCATTTCTGCAGCAATAGCTTTGGCAAGATAGACACAACTAATTTAGGGCTGCCTGACGGAGGTATATTAAGCTGTCAGTCTGGATGATATGAATTTAATCACTCCTGGGAGATCAAACGCGCCACTGGGCCCCAGTGGTGGTGGGCCGGACACACACGAGGGTGAAGAGAGGGGAACCCCTAACGGAATACAGTCGGCGCAGGAAAGCCCACGTGAAGCGGAACAACCCCAGGATGTTAAGAAAGCTCACCTTGCTTCAGGGATCTTCTCTCTGGGCTGGGCCCCCAGGGATTCAGTTTGTGGGGACAGAGCAGAAGACCAGGCGGGGTGACTGCAAGACAAGTGTGCCAAGAGACATGTAGGGCAGCGGGACCCTTGCAAAGGCTCAATGCTGGCCACGCTCCTTGTAGGGAAAAGGGTTGCCCCAGGGCAAGACACTAGATCCGGGCTACTCGACTTTGGAAGCTCTGGGGGCCACAACGATACTCACCGCACATGCCGAGGGCCGCAACTTAAGTGTGGTTGCATAGACATGCAAATATATGCAAATATAGGCAAATCGCTTTTCACACAATGCCCCAGAGTCCAGGCACCTCCTCCACGGGGGCTAGAAACACTGACAACCTGTACCCATCTGTTCCAGCCAGCCCGTCTTTCAAATGCTTACCCCCGCCTGGGAGACGCCTCGCTGTTGTGGAGCGTGTTCCAAGCGGAGGCCGTGTTCGAAGGATCCTACCTGCGAGCTGTGTGTTGAGCCCTGTGTCAACCCAAACAGCATGGTGGGCCACAAACGGGCCGTGCGCTGAGCAGCCCTGTATTAGATCTTCCTTTGCACGGAGGTCAGGCAGCTCAGTAGCGCCTCTCCGCTCAGACCGATGGATATCTGCTTAGGAACCCAAGGGACCGCTGACCTGGCTAAGTTGGCTGAAGTAGGAGGGCTCAGGGAGAAGCAGACGGACTCCTTGGTGGCTAGTCCCGGGTAAAGAACTCACATGGTACATCTTCATGAACCCTGAGCAAATGACGACTCAGGGACGGATCCACACAAGCACCAGGGTCATCAGACATGGAGCCCCGGATCTCTGGCGTCGGAGTCCAGGTTACACCAAGAGTCACGCCAGGAGTGGTTAGCAGGCTACACCACGCGCTGGGGCTAGTGCCATCCGCACACAGAGCCAGCATATCACCTGAGCATTTGCTTTGCCTACCTGGGGCTGCCCTACAAATCGCGCGTTTTGTCCTGTTCCGGCCCAAAGCCTTGAACGGGCCAAAGTCTGCCCGAAACCGTGGTGACTATTCCGGTGACGCGGCTTGGCGTTTCACTGCCAACACTGACTCGGTCTTGCTCCTAAACTACTGAGGAGGAGGGGGTTGGAGAAGGTGGCCGGCCGTTCAGTGGGGTGGCAGGAGACCTCCTCAAGACCTCCCCTCAGAACTGAGCTGCTCCCTTTCACTCCACTTGAAACTTCCTTCTTGGCCATCTATTGGAGCCCCATTTCTCTGGGCACTCCAGCTCTGGTCTTCATTTGCTCATTGCTGTGGTGGAAAGCAGAGTCTACTACAGGGTCTCTAGGAGACTGGATGGCTGCCCTAAGGTTAGGGAGAGCACCAAGCTCATGGCCAGAGGGAAGGGTCAGAGAGGGAAGGGCATTCTCTCTGCCGGGGGGGAAGGGGGCGAGGGACAAGCCCGGGGAGACGGCAGTGGGTGAAGAAAGAAGCAAGGTGTACGAAGTCAAGTGACCAGCGCGCTCTGTCAAGCTGCCAAGGTGGCAGAAATACTTGGCAAAGATCCCTCACAAACACCGCGCCCGGCGAGTCTCTGTGTAAATAAGGGTGAAGAAACCAGCCACAGATCCTACTTCCAAACATGCTTAGAACAAAATAATCCCTTCCGCTGCCCCCGTCCTTCCACTTCCCACCCCCGCCGAGGCGTCAGAGAGGCCTGTCTAGCAGCTTGGGTCAAGCCGTGCCCGTCCCCCCACCTCTGACCTACCTGGGCTGCATAGGAGTGAAGGCAAAGGCAGTTCTAGGATACCCTCCCTGGGCAAAGTGGGCTACAGATCCTGCATTCAGAGCCAGAAGCCGAGAAAAAGCGGCTCTCAGAGCAGAACAGACTGGAGAAGACCCAATGAAGAGGCACAAGGAGGCTGTCAAACTCACCTCCCCTTTGCTAGGGGGCAGGCAGAAAAGGGGGGGGGAAGGAATACGGAACACCAAAGCCGCAAGCACCAGAAAATGCCTTGAATGCTCTTCTCCACTCCGGTTGGACGTATTCCTGGATGGGGAGTTCGGCGTTCCCATCAGACCTGCTATTTCTGAAGCCCTCCCGGTGTAAAATTGGAAGGTCTTGTCACACCCCCAACCTAAACCACATTCAGGGGTAAAGATGTTAAGTTTCCATTAACCAACTAATCGAGTAGTCGATGGAATTTCCATCGACTACTCGATTAGTCAATGGAATTTCCATCGACTACTCGATTAGTCGATGGGGAGGCGCAGCGGGGAACCCGGCATGAGGGAGTTCTCCGCTGCACCTCTACCTCCCGACATCCCCGTCCACGCAGTGCGGGACCGGCTCCTGCTCCACCCCCTTGCTGCCTCTGATATAGAGGCAGCAAGGGAGGGGCCAAATGCGAGTAGTCGACTCGACTAGTCTTTTACATCCCTATTCAAGGGGCAGTTGGTGGAGCAAGGTCTTGCTGCTAAGCAAGATTTCACCACAGCATCATGCTGGGACGTGGCACTGGGAAGAATGCCTCATTGTACACCGCACGATGTCGATACAACAGGAGAGAATCTGGGAAGGTCATGACAGTCAAAGTCTGGATTTTAAGGGACGGGGGAGGAAATCAGTGAAGAGATTCTGGAAAAAACAAAACCCACCACACTGGCGGGGAGGGGTGGGTGGAAGAGGCTCATTCCCTTTTGTAACAGCCACCCTTCATTTGCAAGTCAAAAGATTTTTCTCCTTTGCCAACAGCAGCAAGTCCATCCAAATTCCAGGTCCAAACACCTGGGTGCGCAAACCTGCCCCGTCCTCACCGCCCAACCTAACACTGACTCACGTATCAGGTACACGTGATCCCTCTTCTTAGAGGGAAGGTAGAACACTCGAAGAACATCTCTCAGCAGGGGTGGTCAGGAAAGCCACACCCCCATGACAGCAGAACCATCTGCAGCTAAGCCCCCTGGAACCGTTTCTACCCACAGGATTCCTTTGCTCCAAGACGCTGCAGTCCGTCGAGAGCCACGCTCATTGGCTAGCCCCTCACAATGTCCGTGCCGCGTCGTCGTTGGATCGGGATGCTCAGTAAAGCTACGAAAAGAGTTCCTTAGCAACCTGGGAAGGCCAGCCCCGATTTCAGCAGGCCTGGTGATTAAAACATGCTCCCCCAATTAACGAAAGCAGCTGGGTTCCCCTCCCCCACCCCCAGCCTACCCCTAGCCCGTTACATAAAGCCACGAAAGCTCGTTACATAAAGCTAATTAGCAGGGCTCCACTTTCAGCGTGGCAAACAGCTACGCTAATCCTGGATTTATTCTCCTAGAAACTAATTTAATCATACCATGCCAGCCAGGCGGTTCACATGGCTGGGGGCACCGAAAGCCCTCTCGCCTGGTAACCAGCCATCGCTTAGGAAGTGACCTCATGAGCTACCCAGGCTGATCCTAGGTGACTGACAGCACTCCCCATGGAGGGGCTCTTTTAATCCTCTAACATGGCCCCAAACAGAACCGGCCACATACAAGTCTCAAATAAACCAACCCAACAGAGGTTTGGGGAGGAAGGAGGGTCCAAGGATCAGAACACTAAGCTACATCTCCTCCATCCATTGGGCTAAACTCTCTGCTCCGCCACAGACGTCCTGGATGGTCTTGGGCATGTCTCCTAACCTCTCCATGCTTGAGTTCCCCCCCCCTTTGTACCATGGGGATAGTAGCAGCACCCTACCTGATAGGAGTTTGGGGAAGCCTTACACTGAGGTGCTCAGACACCATGGGGATGAGGGTCATAGAAAGCGTAGTGAGTGTATTTCTCCAGCACACAGTAAGGGCTCACACCACTAGGAACTGCAGCCCTGCTTGACGGCCATTTGACACGTGGGGCCCCATGAGGTGTTTCTGGCCTCAAGGCAAACAGCACAGTCATGCCCTAGAGACAGGGGCCTTCCAGACACTTCTGTCTGATGTCTACAGTATTCCCAACGCTAGATGTAAACCGCATGCAGCAGGGCCGCCAGCTTCCCCGAGCCCCCACGTACGGTGCGGCGGGGAGGCTCCGTGCCCCTGGAAGGAATAGGGCCTTGGGCAGAGGGGGGGCAGCCAGCCCTCAGTGCTGCTGGTCCCACCACCCAAGCACATAGAGTAGCCTTCCAGCGGTGATTTAAAGAGACAGTAGCAGCGGTGGCGTCCGAGCACCTCAAGCCCCAGGGTAACTGCCTACTTTGTGTGCGCCCCCCCCCCCCCCATCCTGTTGGCCTGCCCACCTACCTTCTCGGCATGATGTACTGTCCCACCTAAAATAGTGATAGAAATGTAGCCGTGTTAGTCTGCTGTAGCTGAAACAAAAAACAGGACTATGTAGCACTTTAAAGATGCTAATTATCTTACCCATTACACAAAGCTAGCTTCCCCAATTATCACCTCTAATATCATGAGCTCACAGACATGCATCTCCCCCCTCCCCCCGTCCCCCTTCTGTTCTGAAATTTGATTTGTCCTTTTCATAGGTGGTTTTTTTTTTTTAAATTGTATCCTTTAGTATATATGGTTGTGACAATTTTCTTCCACTATTTGATCTGAGGAAGTGGGTCTGGCCCATGAAAGCTCATCCCCTAATAAGCCATCTTGTCAGTCTTTAAAGTGCTACATAGTCCTGTTTTTTGTCCCATCTAATGCCACCGAGACCACTTACAGAGAGAACGAGTCTGCTCTACGGCCTTAGCTGAGAGCCAGCTGGCTTTTAGGCTCAAGGGGTAGAGGTTCACGCACTAAGTTCCAGAGGTCCCAGGTTCGGTTCTGCCCGCGGATGACCAGGCTCCATCAGGGCATTCAAAAAGGTATGAGTAAGATTCAAAAAAAAAAATCCATGAGTTCTTAAAACAGTGCATTTAGTTCTCTCTTTTTTTGGCAGCGTGGCTTTTGAACTTCTGGGTTCAGGTTTTCAAATTTAGCTCAAGAATGACAGAGGGCTATACACTTTTTTTTTTTTTTTTTAATTGAAAGCTGCGATTCTGGTATACTCCAATTCCCAGATTATAGTTTTTTTTTTTTTTTTTTTCTTAAAACTCTCTCAAACAAAACATCACAGGAATTGGCAACACTGTTTGATTTAAAAAAAAAAAAAAAGTCATTCACAGGTGTGAAAACTTGCGGAGGGGGAAGTCATCTGCACTATCCATGCTTCAGAAGAGTACCCCAAAGTTTGGGGGCTCACCTAGCATCTCTGAAATTCTGAGACGGTGAGGAAGAGGACACAATGGAAATAGACACCTCACGCGCTCTAGGCTCGCCGAGCTGTGTCTATTCATTTATATTTTGAGCCTCGCAGACTTGTTTACACGTCTGTCTTCCCCGCAAGCCCAAGGCAACTCAGACACAGGA
Source organism: Pelodiscus sinensis (assembly GCF_052426305.1). Taxonomy (NCBI): domain Eukaryota; kingdom Metazoa; phylum Chordata; order Testudines; family Trionychidae; genus Pelodiscus; species Pelodiscus sinensis. Next base: position 4,686,557 of record NC_143071.1, on the reverse strand, counting down.
ATGTCAGCCAGGAGGAAATCAGGAAAGTGTCACCCCTCTCCCCCCAAGCATATTGGCAAGGACCTTTGTTTTCCCTCTCCATCCTGCGGAGTGCTGATGGGGAAGATGGAGGAGCTCCCAACTTTTCCTGAATCTTTACTCTCTGCCTCACTTTCCAGAACCTGCGTGCAGTTGAATTGCTATGGAATTTTGCTGCTTATGTGAGTGTTCAAATTAAAACCCTCCACCTCACACAGCTTCTCGCCCCCTCTTTGCGCTTAGCTGGCTGATGCCTGAGACACTACACAGCGGCGAGAGCTGGGGGCTTTGGCAGCCCAGTCAGTGGGTGCTGGCCCAACCTCTCCGCAGGGTTGAATTTCCTTCTCGTTCCTCTGTAGCAACTCTTGAACGTTCCCTGAAGGCTCGCGACACAACCCAAGCCTCAGGACAGGAGGAGATCCAATAGTCCAGGGGTGGCCAACCCGTCGCTCGCGAGCCGCATGCGGCCCTTGAAAGAAAAAGTTGCGGATCCCCCACCTGCTGCTCGCAGCTCTTAAAGGGGCAGCGTGTTTGTCTGAAAGAGACAGAGCCAAGTCGCGGTGTCATGTGCAGACTTCAAAACGGCCGCATTAAAAAGGGAAAACTTTTTTTTTTGGCTCAACCAAACACGATGGCCTTCCCCCCCCCCCCCCGCCCTTTACGCTGTATCCACCGCTATTTTGGCTCTTCATCTGTAATAGTCAGTAACTTCATTTCGAAACAGACCATCGAGTTTTTGCCTAAGCTCTTTGTGGGTACAGAAGGGAATAGGGAACAAAAAAGGAGCTGTCAATCCAAATTCAATCTAGATACACACTGCACCATGCACCCTGCCAGCCAAAACCCAAACAAGGCCACGAGATCTTTCCAAATCGCTAGTAGCTCTTCAGCATGGACGAGCCCATTTTCAACGGGCACCGAGAACCCGCTGAAAACCTCGCTGCTCGGGTCCGGGAAGCGTGGAAGGGTTGTACTGTATGAAGCAGTGTTTGATTCCACCCCAGCATTTGGAAACCCGTAACTCTCACTTACTCAGGGCATTAATCTCCATAGATTAACCTAACTACTGTTGAACCTAACTACTGTTTCCCTGCTTCTGAAATATAATCTACATCGTCACAGGCTGGTTATCTTTTAAGCAGCTAGGTCTGGGAAGCTCCAGAAGCACATAGCAGTTGAATTTCGCCCCACTACTGCAGGGAGGAGAGAAGTATATTTGTATATTTTGTTGCGTGTGAAGAGAACATGCATCTCATTAGCTCAATAAAGAAAATAAGGCCTAAGAACATGGCAACCGAGGTCACAAGCAATGCTCCCTGTAATCATTACCATCCACATGGAGAATAAATTTTGTTACATGCACTGAAGTGTGTGAGAATATGCACCACAAAAACCTAGCCGTGGGCACTCTGCTAATCAACTGGGTGGCATCTGAATCTCTTCTGATCTTACACTAAAACAATGGTCACAAATAGTAAATTCCTAGCCGATGACAAAAGGGCATTGAAAAGCGAGCTCCATGCTCTTTTCAAATGCAGATGAAAGGCTCGGAGCCGGAAGAAATTGGGCGGGAGGGGGCTTGCGCAGCGGCAGGGAGTAGCAAGAGAGTCTACTGCTGGAGGAGGGAAATGGAAGACCCACCTACAACTGCCGGCAGTTCCAGTCCTTAGTCCTACACAACACGGGCATGCGAATCCTGTCGTGCCCCACCCCAGCACCACTCCATTCCAGAAATCTCTCAGGACAAAAGGCTACCGCTTGTGTCTAATTAGGAGAAAGCATGTAGCTCAAGCCCCAAACCACAGCGTGCAGCAGGGAGAGGTTAGCACATTAGAACCACAGCTGCATTGGACACGCTTCCACACGTGTTCCCTTCTGGAAGGCCCGGTGCTGGAGTTAGCGCTCTCAAGTTAAAGGCAGCGATGGGCAAGCGAGGGGGCCGCATGAGCATGCCTCCACCTCGGGGAGCCACAAGTTTGTCATAACCAAGATGGTCTCCCAAGAGGGGTAGTTTTGCTCACTGCACTCGTGTACCTAGAAGCTGTGCCGGGGGAGGAGGGGTGCCGACTGATCATGGCTGCCTCCCCTCCAAGCGCTGAGGGAGCGTACGGCTCTCAACGTGGCACGCCATCGGCACGCACCTCACTTTACGTGCGTCTCACTTCAGCAAAACCAGTTGGGGAAAAAACCCAACCAGGACTGAAACCAACAGAATCTGGCAGAATCCGCAGGGATCTCACACCCTCACAGAACGTTGGAAGTTAGCGCCGTTGGTTCTGCAATAAATGTACCATCGTGCTCCTGGCAACCTTGGAGAAACAGGACTCCGCATTCCAGAAGGTAAAGAGCATCCAGAAAAAAGACGATGACTCATGAGCGCAGAGGAGATTTTTGATCCTTGGGAACGGTCCACTTGAGGACTTGACTTTCGGCTCGGTGATGCCAGCTTCACGGACAGCCTTCCATAAAAGTCACTCGTCCAGCATTCGTATGGTAGGTCTCATCTCCAAAGACAGACCCCAGCCTGCTTTCCACCTGTGCCGTGCCTCCTGGTGGGCTGTCTGCGTGGACTGAACCCTGGAGAGCTAATATATGGAGATACACCATCTCATAGAACTGGAAGGGACCTTGAAAGGTCATGGAGTCCAGTTCCCTGCCCTCACAGCAGGACCAAGTACCATCCCTGACAGATTTGCCCCAGATGCCTAAATGGCTCCCTCAAGGATTTAACTCACAACCCCAGGTTTAGCAGGCCAATGCTCAAGCCACTGAGCTATCCCTCCCCCTTGTATTTAAAGTGCAAGTCCCTACTGCTTGAGCTAAACCCAGAAGCTCCATTAGCTTAGAACAGCAGTGAACATCCTGTGGCCCACAAGACATTTTGTTCACCATGGCTCATGCACAGGGTTGCCAGAGAGTCTGCTGGTTTCTGTCCACGTAGTTTCTCTCTTAGCGTAAGGCAAGGGCCGTGAAGTGAGATGCGTGCTGTTTGCACACAACACTGACTGAGCGCCGGGTGCTCCTGCTACAGCCAAAAATGCTGATACGGTTCCATCGGCACCCGCCGCAGTGAGCAACACGACCCTAGCCCAGGAGATCGTCTTGGTTATGACAATCTTGTGGCCCAGTTTGATGCAGGAGGGCCACTCGCTAGCCTAGCTAGCCCATCACTGGCTTAGAAGCAGGACCAGACTTACAGAGCTCCTGATGTGGTCCAGCAACTGCAAGACAACCAAAGATACAAGAGTGATGTGCACGATCAGTGAAATGCGGCCATCTCTGGGGAGGAACGCAGCAGTCGGGTGGGGAAAGGATCTTGAATGCTTCCCTCAACCTTCTGAAAAACTCAACATACACTTATGCCGCTATCTCTCCGCCATCCTCCCTGTAAATCATTCTTATCAGTCCGACGCACAACAAACAAGCAATAAAAAGGCAGGACTGAGTAGCTTATATAACTGCTACATGACAGCTGTACTCCGCGGCTGAGTGTGTTCAAGATATGGGCCGGCTTGCTTTCATCCTCAGAGGCTGTATTTAAGCAATAAACCATGGTCATGCCCTGCAGTGTCATTCCACTCCGCAAAGTAACTTTAAAAGAGATGCACCGAGGGGGGAGCGGTTCCACATTTATCGCTTGGCAACGTTTCCCAACTACCCGCTCTGACAACTGAGGCTGGGGTCGGAAAGTCAAGTTTCTTCTGCATGACGGATGTAATAGTGTAGTCGATTAACCAATAAGCAAAAGCGTATCCGTTAATTCTATAAATGCCCCCCCCCACCCCGAGTACATTTTTAGCAGGCTGACCAGCCGCATGGATGCTCTCTTGAAAGAAAGCTCTGATTGCTAGTCACAGAATAGCACCCAGAGCACCTGTGCTTTTTTCGATTGGTTCTTTTTGCACAAAAACCCCGTTGCCCGTTCACACCCCCCTTTTTGCGCAAGAACTCTGGTGCAAAAAGGAGTTCTTCCTCGTAGAAAGAGGAGTACCTACACTGCAAAACCCCCTGTTCTTTTGTTTTACTGTCAATTTTTTGGCGCAAAAATGCGCTTGAGGTGTGGACGCTCCGCAGGGTTTTGCGCAAAAGCACTGTAGTGTTGACATCGCCTTGGCATTAAGCCACCTCCGTTAATGCCCCTCCAGGACAAAAGCAACCGCAGGCTGACTCTCTCTCAAGTGCTCGGCAGAGTTCAGCCTTCCAGGACAAGTTATGTAAGTTTCATGCCTGTGTGGAAGCCGCCTGCCTCATTTATTGCTCCTTTACCGCACCCTGAGATAAGGGAAGAGGCGAAGGGCCGTCCCGAGTCACCGGCCCAGCCAGACGCGCAAGACCCGGCAGGTGCTGTTCAGAAACTGGGTGCCTTGGACATCACCAAGCAAACAGCACCTCGAGTTTGGGGAGCTGGCCCGGCAGGTGTTAACGCAGTCGGTGGGAACGATAGTCCCCGTGAGGTAGGAGCTCACGGGGTCTCACGGTGCAAGTGAAGAGGCTTGGGATTTACGCACAACATGCATTCGTGTCCGTGGATGGGCCCACGGGAACACAGGCATGGCATGCTATGGAGAGAGCGTGTCAGGTCTCTGCCCCAGGGGGCTGCCATCTACCCAGATAGGGCTACGTCCTGCCTCTCTGGCCACTTCTGCACATTGATGTGGTAGCAGCACGCGACGCCATCTCTCCCCTTTCTTCCTGACTCCCGCACAGTTCTTCCATCCTTGCTCAGAGACGCTCCTCCTTCCCCAGTCCAGGCCGGTAGGGGGTTTGAAAGAGAATGGCTCAGACAGACACACCCCTCCCCGCCAAAGCTGCCCCTGCCAGGAGCACTCCAGGAGGGAACTGAGGCACTGCAAAAGGAGCCGGCTAATTAGGCCCCTTAATTAGGGCTCTAAATGGTTACCCGGTTGACCAGTTACCCAGTAAGCATTAGGGTTAGCACTGCGTTTCTCAAACTGTGGGTCCTGACCGCCGGGGGGGTCGTCAGCAACTTAGAAGGGGGGGTCGTGGTGTCTCAAAGTTTGAGGACCCCATGGTTAGGTAAGTGGTTAACCGGGCCAGGCAGTGGGTGGAGCTGCAGTGGCCCTAACCCACCACTGGCTAGGAAGGGGCAGGCAGGACCCCAGTCTTGGAAGCTCCGGCAGCGACCGCAGCCCCATAGACCCGCTGTGTCCCATAGGCTGGGGCGGGGGCCGCGCTCCAGCCTGGCTGAATCAACTACACCACGCTGCGGGCACTACAACGCAGCCCAGCAAGAACGAAACACACACACACACACACACACACACACACACACACAGAAACATTTTGTTTACCCTGTTGACAGGTTAACCACAGTTTTGCACCCCTAGCCTTCATCCATCATGGGTTGATTCCTCTTGCAACGAGGAGGAGGCTGTGTGAGGAGGGGATTTGCCGCACATCCCAATGTGGAAACGCTTTGGAGCAGACTGGCCACTAGGGGGCAGCGGTCATGACCCATGACGTGGCCCGTCACCGAGATCTGTGTCGCTAATATCGAGTTTGGTCCCCACTATCCCTGCCACCCGCTCTTTCTGGGGGAGGAGCTGCCAGGGTCCTCGGTCTAAAGGGAGCACACATGGCTCCCGCTCCTTGACAAGCCACCCTGGCACCGAGGAAAGGGCGCTCAAGACAATTCCTTGGCTCATGGGGAGCGGGAGGAAAAGGCCGGAGTGAGGAGATGCGACGGCAGGGGCAATTCTGCCAGGGGAGATGAAATGGAACCACGCCGACCAGGACTATTCCAGTCGGCTTTGCTTAACCAGGTTAACTCCCTGTGCAGCCAGCGTGAAGGTCCAGAGCTGCCTCAGAAACTAATGTAAAATCCCAAATTAATCCATTCGTCGCTTCACTGTTTGGTGAACCCAACATTTAACCGGTTAACCGACTAGGCGGGATCCCAGCCAGGAGAACACTGCGGCATGGCTGGAGCTGCTCCCAGCCCTCTGGGGGGGGGGGGGGGGCTGCTCCTGGGGAACTGGACCATTTCCCATTCACATCCCTATCAGAAGCCCCAAAGGAGAGAATTCAGGACAGCCACTGGCAGCTTTCAGCTACCACACCCCCCCACCAGCATTCAGATCCCAACAGCCTCTCACCCAAACAAGCTGCCAATTCAGCAAGGTCACCGTGGGCAGGCAGAAGCAGGGTGGGCGCCTGACACCCAGGGGTGCTGGAACCATTAGCCTAGCCAGGGTGCTGAGCCATAGAACCGAACGGTAAACTCAGTATAGGATCGAAACCACTTCAAGCCAAGCGAGTGCATCAACACACATTCCAACGATAAGCACATCCATCCAAGGGGTTGGGGGACGATTACAGAAAGCTTTTAACCACTGACAAATATTCAAGTATCCGTTTGTTATAAACATTCAGTCATAAGGCATTAACCCTTTGTAAGCGATTTACGAAGGTGCGCCCTGAATAGAAAGTGTAACCTTTAAGACTGATCCGTCCGCGGCGTTAGACAACACACGGCAATTTGTTCCTTTGAAACCATTCGGAAAGTAGCAATCAAACCCAACAGGGTTCTATTGGCTAAATTACCAAGTGTGGTTTCGAGTTCGCAGCCATGCTGTAGCTGCATTGGTCCCAGGATATTTGAAATAGTCTGAGGTCAGATTATGTAATTTTAGAGTGTTATTGGGGGGGGGGGGGAGAATTGCTGTGGTTTTAAAAAAGGTGGCATCTGTCACCTCTTCTTGTCCCATAGCTCCTGGTGCTTGAAAACACCCAGAGATGAACGTCTGGGCAATGCAATCATGCCCTTCTCTTAAAGGATACACATGCTGAATATTCAGCCTCTGAAGCTCTTGCATCTGTCCTCCAGAACCATGAAATGGTTCTTGCAGCTATCCATGCACAGACTTAGCCCTGTATTTCCTCTCAGCCTGAATTTCCCAGGCATTGGGTTTAAAGAACGGTTTCCACTTAAGAGGTGAAAGATCTCACAAGGACAGTGGGAAAATCATCCACAACACAACACAGTCCTTCAACCCCATACAGTTGCATCACTTCAAACAGCACCTGGCACAAACAACCTCACGGAGCAAGTTTCAGCCGACAGAGAAACCACCCCGGTTTTATAGGCATCTGGATGAGTCAAGGGCGGTTATGGGAAGTTAGTTCAAAGGAGCGCCCTCCGTCACTAGCGCCCTAAACCAAGATGTGCTCTCATCCATGGAGAAACAAAACCCCACCAACTGTATCCTCACCTGCATGACCTGGACCCAGTATTATCTCTGCAGAAACTACTAGCCTTGTGCCCAGGTAGAGGCAGGATTGCAAAACAATTTCTGACAATTCGTGGTGGTTTGAATTCTTTCACTGGAAGATTTCAAATAATTTGTTCCTGGTTTCTTAGTTCTCCAGTTCTCCCCTCTAATTTTCTTTCTCTGCAGGGGGAGGAGTGGGGAAGAGAGGGGAGGAGAGGGGGAAGTGGAGGAAGAGGGAGAAAGATGGGGAGCCAAAAAAGTTTTGATTTTAAAAGCTTCTTCTTTTGTTGGAAAAAAATATACTTCCGAATTTTGGTTTTAAAAAAAAAAAAAAAAAAACCATCTTCAACTCCCTCCCTTATTTTATTCCGGTTTATTTTGTTTTATTTTTGTAGAGAAAGAATTCTAACTGTCCAAGCCATTTCTGCTGGCGCCTTACCCAGGAGTATTGCTAGTTCTCAATGTGGACGAGGGAGTTGGGGGTCCTTTTGTCACCCCTTGGCTCGCATAGCTTTGATGAAAGCCAGCTTCACAATCCTGCTTGGGGTTAACCACCAGGATGGATCCACACCGCCAGAGGAGTGATTTAAAGGTACCTTCAGAGGGGTGAGCACAGAACATCTCTATTAGCAGCTAGGCCATAGCCGCAGTGCTCACCCCATGGCAGGACCTGTGCACTGACTTCTTATCTCCACAAAGGCTACTCCCAATATTCCCCACTGGAAAATGGACAATAGAGCCAAGTTTAAAATGAACCAGGAGTGTAATAGCTACAACTAGATGATAAAACCCAACACAGGAATAAGCAGGTGTCTCACACGGACAAGGATAGAGGTCACGGGAATATGCCGTAAGGAACACGAAAGCACCATAACCCGCCTGCTTAGCTTGACGGGCCCTGCATAGTTTGCTTTGAAGAGACATGTTTTACTGGAGATTGTCGGGCGGAAGGGAACCTGCTCTTAAACGCCGCCATAAATTTGCCTGAACTTTGTTTTCAAATGTTTGCTGGGTTATTTCTCCCCCCGAACGTGTGCACACCCCCCCCCCCCCCCATGAAGACGGGATTTATGGCTTGTCAGAGCACTCATTTTGCGAGCAGGAGGGAAAAAAGAAAGAGCCCCGGGGGCAGTAAGCCTTGCCACGTAAAAAAAATAAATAAATAAAAAAATCTGAGAAAAAACACTTCTAAAAAGAGGGGGGTTATTTTGAGATAGAGGCATGGGGCTGTACCGGGGTAAGATCAGCCAAACAGCATGGCGAGAGCGGGAAAATATTACACGGAGCATGCATGTGCTCTTGTTGCCCTTTGTAAGCATCTCCCCTCCACCATCCTGTCTGGCCTAGTAAAATGCCTTCCTCCCCCCGCACTAGCAGGCATGTCACACCATTTTCTCCCTCATCCTAGTCTAGAAAAGGATAGTTTTCGGGGGGAGCAGAGAACGAATGGCTTTGGGGTGCTGGCTACTCAGTGTTCAGTAGTCTGCTTCACCACAGCTTTCCCGCCTGGCCAGAGGCCCGTGCACTGAAAGTCTGGACTTTGTTGCTTTTGAAAAAAATCCACCCGTAATCATCCGCTGCTTTATTACTGTCCTTGTTCCACACAGGGGAAACTACCTCCCCGCCCCAGGAAAACACCGCGAAGGCGGCCTCTTTCATCTTCGGCAGGTGAGGGGAGCCACTGCAGCAGCTAGATACGCTCAGAGCATCTTTTTCGTACTGCGCAAATAAGACGCCTCGGGATGGGAGAGGTCGATGGGTTAACCGTTAACTCGGGGGGACTCGGTGGGAGGCTGTGCCTTTAAGGCGGGGCGTACTTCCACGACATCCCCATGACTGACGTCCAGGAGCCACACGGAAGCTGGAGGTGGAGGGTGGGTGGGACCACACCTGGCAGTTTGAGAAGGCAAGGCCTTCCCTTGCCTGTTGCGCCTACCGCCCACGAGCCAAGGGCTGGCATAGACCGAGTGGGGATTGGGGAAGGGCAGGGTGGATGTGGAGACCTGCTGGAGCCAGGCTGCTCTCCTCCCGCCCCCCACCGGCTATAGGGTGGTGCTCCTGGTTCTCAGCTGTGGGTTTCCACTGCTACTCTGCCTCTTTCGGGGTGTCCCCCCATCCCTGCTCCTCCCCAAACTTCAGCACAGCAAATGAGCTATTTCCAGTGCTCTGGGAAGCATCTACAGGACTGCCAGACCACTCAGGGTGCCGGACTACAGAGGTTGAACCTGTACCACTCAGGGTGCCGGACTACAGAGGTTGAACCTGTACCACTCAGGGTGCCGGACTACAGAGGTTGAACCTGTACTACTCATGCATTCAGCATTGCTGACCCTTGTGCACAGGAGATAACCTGCTGATCTTGCAAGGCCAGGGGCCAGGCACATGAGAAAGAGAACCCGGGTACTAGAGTCCAAGCTATCCCCGAAGATGGCACGTTGGAAAGCAGCTGGCACCAACTCGGTTATACATTGGGGCTCAAGCTACCAGAGACAAACACCAGCACAGTAGGGTAGCTGTTGCCTGCAAGGACCCTAAAGGTTTTGTATTTGCAGCAACTTTCCATGGCTCATTTGCCACAAAAATAGAAGGGGCAACTCCAACTTTTGCTACAAGGTGGTGGTTTCTATTTCCACACCCTGTGGAAATGGCTCTCACCAGCCAGCAGGAAGGGAACAATACCTGCTCATCCCCATGGTGCAAAGCAGATAACCGGGTGATCCCGCTGCATTTCCCCGGGCAAAGCAGCCTTCCATCTTTGAGCAGCGTATTCCTGCACTGTCGTTCTCCCATCGCCACAGTAAAGGGCGGATATGTTTTACTCTAAGTTCTGCTGGGCGATGGACGTCCCATCATAGGTGGTGCACCTCCCCCCCCCCCCCCACGTCCTTGCTAAAATTTAGTTACAAAATAGAGTGCTCCATATGCCTCCTTCCTGCCCCACTGGGTGAGGACTCCCTGCACCCCCTTTCTCCTCCCTTGGGGTCCACAATTCTGTTTCCTACTTTTTTCTCCACTCATGCTCATCTGAAGAGGGTTCTTCCCCATCGAAAGCTCATGATACTGTATATATCTTTGCTAGTCGCTAAAGGGGCCATAGGACTTTTTTTTTTTTTAAGTTACAGACTACCACGGCGACCACCCCTCAGACTCTTCCCACTTGTAAAGGGAGACCAAAAGTTCAGGGATGTCTCCATTTCCATGCCCCAACCACAATACTTTTTACGAAGGGCTCAGAAACCATAGCAGAGAAGACGCGAGAAGGTCTTAGAGTTGCTTTTACTGTGAAGAAATTGAAGCTGAGTCACAGAGTTACAGCCGTTTGGTTTCCAGATTCAGGGAGTGCCTTACAGTTACCGGATGCGTTCCTGGAAAGCAATTAGAGGCCGGAGGGCAGGATAGCACAGGGACCTGGTCATGGGGAGCAAGAGCCTTTCATCTCAAGGTTACCATCCCGCCCCTAAACCAATCCAGCCCAGGTTGGTGGAGGGGAATGGGTGTGGGGAGGGGAAAAAAAAAAAGTCATCCCGCTGCCATTCGGTAGGGTAGCTAGGCAAGAACTGTGCATGAAAGAGGTCACCCTCCATGCACGGGATACCTCATGCCCAAGCAGGTGGGCCTAGAAACAGCTTGCACCTGGGCCTTTTGGCAACTGAAAGAATCAGGCCTAAAAAGCAGATTTCCTCACGGTGAGAGCAGTTTTCCTTGCCCTTTAAGTCACTCTTCTCTCCCTCCCACGCCCACTCGCTCGGCTATTCGTTATCCCGAGTGATTTCATAATCTCGGGTACACAATGTAAGTAGAAAAGAACTGACAATGTTGCACTTAAAACCCAGTCACAAGAGGGATAGAGGGAAAAAAACCCGACTCTGCACTGCACAACAACAATGGAAAAAAATTGGCGCTACAGTAACTGAATTGTAGAACTGCAGAGCTTGAAGGGACCTGGGAAGGTCATCGTGCAGCAGATAAACTCAGGGTTTGTCTACATGATGCAGCTTTTAGCCACCAGGTTGTGGTGCTACAAGTCAGGCTTCATAAACACTGTTTGTGGGCACTTTTGTGGACATAGAGTGTGCTATTTATGCTAAAGTTTCTGTCTTGGGGGAGAGGAGGTTAAGCACCTGTGAATGACAAAAGCTGTGTCGCTGAATTACCAGTGTAGACATGGAGAATAATTGATCACCCTTGTCTTGATCGCATAGCAGCTGCTCATATATTGAAAACCTGTTGTCCCTCCTCAATTGTCTTCTCTAGACCAAACACATCCTGTCTTTTCAACCTTTCCCGATAAAGGGTTTAGAAAAATCTGACCCATCACTTTTATTGCTCTCCTCTGAAATCTCTCCCATTTGCCCGCATCCTTCCTAAAGCATAGCACCACCCACCCGGAGACACTACTCCAGCTGAGCTCTCACCCGGGCTGAGTAGAGTAGGACAATTCCTTCCCTTATCTTCTAGACGACGCTCCCGTTAATACACTGTATGAGGACAGCAGCCTTTTTTGCCACTGCATCACATTGACAAGCCCTATTCAATTTGTGATACGTGATAATCCCTAGATCCTTTTCAGCAGTGCCAGCACCTAGCCATTTTGCAGTACAGGCAGTCCCCGAGTTACGCGGATCCGAAGAGCACTAGAGCAATGTTCCCCATCATTTTTTCCATCAATGTGCAGAATAAGTTTTATGTGCACTGATGATGTTAAATATTGGATAGTCGATTAACCTCATGGATTCTTATTGGTTATTCGGGTATTCTATAGTCCCGTGGTCCCCAACACGGTGCCCGCGAGCGCCATGGCGCCCACGGGGGCATTTGTCGGCGCCCGCCAAGTGCTCAGGGCTGGCCTGGTCCCAGGCACGTGGCGCATGTGCAGTGCCGGAGCCGGCCCCGGGTGCGTACCGCACGGTGAGCGCCGGCCCCGGGGGCGCCGCGGATTGACCCCCCACAGCGCATGGGGGGGGGGAGAGAGCGCCAGCCCCCGGAATGCGGCTATGGGGGGGGCCGCCCCCCCTCCCCGCCCCTCCCGGGCGCCCGGCAACCCCAAATGGTTGGGGACCACTGCTAGAGTCCCTGCGGGTGAGGCTGGCACAGCCTGTGCACTCCAGCTCCGCTCCCAAGGAGCCCCCTGCCATGCCGCACTGCTGCCTCTGCGTCAGTCAGCAATGGAGATGCCAGGTGGGAGCTGGTCCACAAGGGGAGCCAGTTTAAAAAACAGCTCCCTTTGCGGACCAGCTGTCTGTCACCCCGCGCTGCTGCCTCTGATACAGTGGCAGCAGTGTAGGATGGCAGCAGCCCCTGTCCAGGGGTGGGGCAGGGGAGCTCCTGGACCAAGCGTGAGCTGGAACTAGGCCGGGCTGCCTGCCCACCTGGCTCCTAATACACTTTAAATGCAGAGTCATAGCAGGGTTAGGGCCTGGACCTGGCGCAAGCCGGGACTCAGTCAGGCTGCTGGCTAGCCTGCTAAAACATTTCCTGGGGGGGCGGGGAGGGGGGGGAGGAAGAGGGAGGGGAAGAAATGCATGTAGTCTACAGCATTAATTGATTAACCGATAAGCAAAACTTATCGACTACATTAGTACATCCCTAATGTGCACTGAGCCATGGATGGATGTGCACCACCAGTAGAAACATGCTGGCAGCCGTGGGCGCTCTGCTAATTATCTGGGCGGCATCTGAATCTCTCCTGGGTGGCCAATCAAGCATTCAGCTTATAGGGAACATGGCACTGGACCCAGGACTGATCCCTGTGGGACCCTATTCTTTCTATCTATCTATCTATCTATACACACACACACACACACACACACACACACACACACACACACACACACACACACACACACACACACACACACACACACACACACACACACACCCCGCTCAATTTGACAGCAACCCCTTGGTTACTCTTTGCATATGCTCTTTCAGCCAGTGTGCCCACTGCATCGCTCACATCTCCTCAGTCTGCTTACGAGAACAGCGTGGGACTTTCAAAAGCCTCACTAAAATGAAGCGATATCAGCTCTGCTGCTTCTTCCTCCTCCCCCCCCCCCGCCCCTCTATCCTCACACAATGCTACTGTGCACATGCTCAGATGGCCCCCGCCCGCTTGCAACATATCCAATGTCAAATCCAAGGATGATTTTGCAATTCAGGCAGCAGACAAGAACCAAGGATACCTGGGTTCCACTCCTGGCTAGGCTATAAGTTCTGTTTGACCTTGGGCAAAGGAGTTTGTGCCTGGCTTTCCCAGCTGTAAAATGGGCAGACTGTATTTTCTCCCTCCACCCCTTCTCTTGTCTAACTGCGGTTGACGCAGGAGCCGGATCTTGCTAGGTGCTGTTCCATTGCCTACTGCAATGGGGCCATGAAGGCTTCCGGTCCTACTCTGGGACTAAACCAGCAGCCACGCACACAAACATGCCATTCCAGCCCACTACACAAATTCCACAGCATCGGGCCCTGCCTGCCCTTGTCCCCATAAAGACAACCCATGGGGCTGCACCGGCGGCAGCCTCTAAGCGTAGGAGAGCGAGTGCAGATTTCAGAGGGGCCGAGCGCGCTGGGATCTGACCGGGAAACCACACGATGTTGGACCCCGGTTCTCAGCGCTGCTACGTGATGCTAAATGGGCACCACCCTCTCTAGCGCTGTAATGCCACTGGAGCTATTTCAAGGGGGGCAGGGGAGACAAGTCCATAGGCAGATGTGAATGCAAGCCCGCATAAGAGCGGCGTGTTTCAGTTGCCAGCATTAGCTCCCGTTATCAGGCTCAGGAGGTTCTGCAGAACCCCCCAGGTCCCCTCGGCCTCCCCATGTGCTGTGGGCCCTGCTGCTGGCTCCTCACCTGGGCTACCAGCCTCTGCTGCCCCACACTCTGGGGGCTCTGCTGCTGGCCCCAGGCCTGAGGTCCCAGCTGCTGACCCTGCACACTGACCCCATATGCTACAGGTTCTGGTGCCAGCCCCATGCTCCAGGTTCCTGCTGCCGGCCCCCGCACGCCAGGGCTTTGCTCCTGGGGTCAGCTGAGGTGGCCGGGGTGGGGGGGGGGAGAGGATGCCAGCAGCCCCACTCTTAAATGTTCCAGTGCCACTGTCAGCACTAACTGGAATTTTGCTCAAGGCCAGTAACGGCCCTCACGGTGAGACAGCTGCTCCGAATGCGGAGTCGGGCCATTCCCCAGCATCGAGGAAAGCCGAAGATGGGAAGAAAATGGAGATGCTCGATGGCCAACAGCGTTGAGCAAAGAGGCGGCAAAGCAGGGAGTTCGGGGGCTTAAACGTGAGAAAATCAACTTTAAAAAGAAAAAAAAAAGCCCAGAAGCTAAATAGAGCAAAGGACACAACAGGAAACTGACGAGGAGGAATGCACAGGGAGAAGCAAGAAAAGGGTGAACGGGATAGAGATGGGGAGGGAAAATCTGCATGAAGTGGAAGCTACACCCAGTTCTGGAAGCTACAGGCCTGTGCATGGGCTACCTCGCAAATGCCATTAAAAAAAAAAAAAGCAAACAATTAAGGAAAAAAGTCTCTGGCTTTGTTTCTGGGCTAGAGGAAGCGGTAGTAACCGCTCCTGTTTGTTCTTCTAAAGAGAAAGTTTCAGTGTTTTGATTTCTCCAGCTTCAAACTCTGGAGATTTTTGTCTTCTGTGAATCAGAATTGCTCCTCTCCAATTGCTCCATTCCAGATTCACACCCCTTCGCAGGCTTTTTGTTGGTCCCCCAACCACCCCATGAAAGAGGGAAAGGGCAAGACACAGCTGTTTCTGTGCCTAGAAAATATGCACCAAGAGAGCATTTCTTAAGCCAGAAGGGCTCCCTGTCACTCCCACCGCACAAGCCCAGCTGGGCAGCACCATCCCAGGGACGGGTAAAGGCATTCGAGTCAAGTCACTTGCAGTACCAAACCCGTGAGGAAATGCACACGGGAGGCCTCGATAAAAAGCAGCCGGCCGGCTAGGACTCAGCTCCAACTGAAGTCAGTGAAAACGGAGCAGAGATTCCTACATTGTAGCTGCAGCTAGCCAAGATCTGTCCCCACTGCGGCACTGC
The DNA here is from genome assembly GCF_052426305.1 of Pelodiscus sinensis. Taxonomy (NCBI): domain Eukaryota; kingdom Metazoa; phylum Chordata; order Testudines; family Trionychidae; genus Pelodiscus; species Pelodiscus sinensis. The sequence goes on along the minus strand of NC_143071.1, from coordinate 4,671,254 downwards.
ACCAGCACACAAGCCTGGTCTGCAGCGATTCTGAGCCGATCTAGTGAAACCCAGCTGCAAAATCCCACGTGAATGTTCTTGTTTCAGTTGCCGAGTGGCTTGGTTTGGTTTGAGACCGCTTCTAAGGGACGGTTTAAGCATCCTGTTGCTTGGAACTGGATTCAGTGTCACACTTGCTGGAGACAAGCTCATAGGAGGGGACTAATAGAAAAAGACACCTTGTGTAAGGGGAAACTGAGGCACAGAGGGCAGCGTTGACTCGCCCAAGGTCAGACACACAGCCAGGCATAGAACTGGTTTCTCTGCCTAGCGCCCTCTCTATGATCCATATTCCCTTTGAGAGGTCTATATAGTGTTGCAGAGAATTGTGTCCCTACAAGACACGGGGGGGGGGGGGGGAAAACGCACCAACAACAAGAGGTGAGTTTTAGAACCTCGTCCCTCCAGTGGGGAAGTCCCAAGAAGAGAACAATTCCAGGGTGGCAGGAAGGAAGCTTCTGTCCTACTGTGAAATTTGCAAAAAAAACCAAGCAAACAAACACTCTCGGGTTTCTGAGTACAGTAGGGAACCAAGTCACCATGGAAACCCAGCTCCCAGGTTTGGTTGCATCACTGGAATTTGCATTTGTAGTTTACAAATACAACCAGCTAAGAATATCAACAAGACTGAACAGGGAAGCCTTTCATAATGAAAGTCACCTGCTGAGCGATCCCTCGGTTTGGCTGCTGCAGTCCCGAGGCTGCATTCTCTGCCCCCCGTGTCACTCCAGAGCCACTCCGCAATGCTGCTCAAGATTTAAACACAATCCGAATTTGGCTCTTTTCCTCTGTTTGTTCCTTCCAGCCCTGCTTGCGAGTCAGTCACCAACTTCTGTGCACGAAGATCTGAGAGTGCGAGTCAAATCTGTCGCCTCTTCACCGGAGTCGGGCACGAAGGATGCAAACGGGTAACCGGTAAGAATCACCCTTAACGAGTGATGCTTACTGGTTATGGTTAACCGTTACTGGGAGCAGCCCCCAGCCCCACAGGGCTGCTGGCTCCTGTGGGCTGGGAGCTGGCAGGAATGGCCCTTCCCTCTGCCGCTTCCGACCCTCCATCCCACTGTAAGAGGCTGCTAATTCCCAACCTGGAGTCCACAGCTCCACAGAGCTGGAGCAGCTCCTGCCAGCGGGATGGGGGCCCATTCCAGCCCCCCTCACCCCACCCCTGCCCACCATTTAACCATCTTGTTAGTCTTTAAAGTGCTACATAGTCCTATTTTTTGTTTCTGGTTAAACTGAGCATTTAACTGGACTTTTACATCCCTACCAGGAACTTCCTAAAAACGGTTTTAAAGTATCTTTAAATCTAGCCATCCAGGTTGGCTGAAAAGTTGATTTTTGAAGGAGTGGGCCGGGGGCAAAAGGACTTATTCAAATTATGGAGACAGCTCACGCACTAGAGCCATGGAGTCCCACACGCTAGACATGGGGCTATTTGGCCACTTGAGTGTGGCTAGTTTGCCACCGCAATAGCCACTATAGGGGCTGCTGCTTCAGAACGGCTTGGACACCCCGGCTCTAGAGTGAAGGGAACTGGATTTCCCCTCCCTCCCGCCCTAGTTCAGAAATTCTCTATTCAACATGGCCTCTATTCCAAACACCCAGCGGCCTCCAGCATACAAGGGGCTCAGGGGCCGAGTAGCCCGGGGGCTAGCAGTGAGCCAGGAGAAGTAAGGCCAGTTCCCTTTGATTTGCTCCCACTGAACAAGACTGTCGGGAGGGGGATTTTGGTCACTGATCTGGAAGGACCCTTTGAAAGTCCTGTCACCAGGAAGGCCGGCACATTTCAGCCTCTCACAGGACTGTCAGGAACCAACAGGCTGAGTCATTCCGCAGCAATGCGGCCATCCCTACACAAAAAGGTGTGTGTCTGTAAGGGGTGGGGGAGGCAGATTCCACTGCCCACCCCCTCGCTTCTGCATCAGGGGAGAGCTTGGGACGCAAAGGAGGAAATCCCCCCAACATGGGGGAGGCTCATTTAAACCCCAGGTCCCTGTGTCCTTCAACACAGACACTGTGGGGAGTAGGGCAGGACTGCATGGGTGAAGTAGGAGCAAATACCTAAAGTGCAATTTCCACCTTCAAGGCCCCCACTACAAAAATTGTTCCAGCACAGCAGGGCTGACAGCCACCATGGGCCCGAGGGCAAGTTAGGGAGGTGGGCAGGCAGATGGGGTGGGGCCTCAGGCAGAAGGGGTGGGGCCAAGGGCAGTCCATCCTTAGCCCCGCCCAGAGCGCAGCCCACCCCCGAGCCTGGAGAAGCGCAGCCCTCCCATGGTGTTTCAAAGAGGCCTGGAGCTCCAACCCGCCACCGCTGGTACTGCAGCAGCTCCAGGTCCCTTGGAGACACCGGGACCCTGTGCAATTGCCTCCTTGTCGACAGGCCTGCTCCAGCACCATTGCACACGGCAGGGTCCAGTCTCCCTTCCACTGCTGCGTCTCGTTTCTGACCCAGGCTGCCTCACTCAACCACCCCCAAGTGAAACACTCAAGCCCCAAGCTCAGCACCCACATTTCAAAGTTGGGTTGACAAATCCGAGGCGCCTTGACCGCCCGTGGGCATGCGGAACCGCGCTATTTGCTAGCCGTTTTTATTCCCCAAAATCTGGGTATTAGGATTTGGGGGGGGGGGGGAGTTTTTGTACCAAAGCCTGTAGAGATGAGGTTTTGGGGTGCTTCTGCAGGCCCCCGCTTCTGCATTTAACGTGCCAGAGTGGGGAACAGCCTTACAATGGGGCTGGAAGCGACCCGAGGTAGTCACCCACGCCCCTTCCTGCACTGAGGCAGGATTAAAGAGGAAAGATCCCCCCCCCCCCCCCGACACACTTCACCTGGATCACTGCACGGGTCCTATCTGAACACCAGAGCACGTTCGTCTGCCTTCGAACGAGGCCAGATTTCTACTGGAGTTCAACACAAATAAATTGCATCTAAAGAGAAACTTCACTGGTGGCGCCCGGGTGTAAAAAGGACCGTCCCAGAGCTAAGGCCAAATCGGAGTAAGCATCCATTAAAGGAACGACACACACCGATAAGGGCCAGGTGGAAGCCAAGCGACGCGCTGCTCAAAGCCACGGCACGGCTGCCGGTAACCGGACAGAACTGAAGTCTGGAAAGTCCAGCCCCGGCAAAAGCTGCCTGTCGAGAACTGAGACCTACGCTGGATCGACAACGCAGGGCTGCGGTGCACAGCCTGGCACCTACCTATCCACAGCCGCCTGAGAGCGGAGCCATGGAACAACACTGCCATCAAGCGGCTGTTCTACAGAGCAACTCGGTTCTGACATGGCTCCTGGGGGTTCGCTTTCTGTGCGCGCCTGTGACAGGGACATTTCTCCTTCTAGCCCAAAGTTAATGAAAACCAAGGCAGCCACCCCCGCACGCTACGCCTTCGGCGTAAGTTTTAAGATACTCGGTACAAGGAAGCTGTGTGCATTAGGGACGGCATTGTGTAGAGAACGACACAATGAGCCCTAAACCTAGGCTTATCGGTTAATTCTCTGATAGAGGCAGCAAAGTGTGTGGGCGAGGGGGGGGAAGCAGGAGGCTGTCCCCATTCGGAGCTAGCTTTAAGCAGGCTCCCCACAAGCACCAGATCCACCTGCCCCCACCCTTGCGCTGCTGCCTCTGATCGTCAGAGCTAAGGCCAAATCTGAGTCAATGTCCATTAAAGGAACGACACACAAAGGCAACAGAGCCAGATGGAAACCAAGTGACACACTGCTCTCAGGGAGCCGGCTTTCAAGCATGCTCCTCCCGCGCTTGCCGGCTCTGCGGACTAACCGGCAACTCCCCGCCCCCCCCCCCCGCCGCTGGCTCCTACCGAGGCAAGGGGGACAGGGAGCATCGCAGAGCTAGTGCTGAGGGCCGAAACCAGCTTTTAAGCCAGCTCCCACCAACTCTGGCTCCTGCCTGGCCCCCCTCCAGCACCAACTCTGCAATGCCGCCCGCCCACGTTGCTGCCCCTAGCAGAGGCAACAGGGCAGGGGTGGCAGGGCAGGGAGGCTGCTGCAAAGCAGCCCCTGGTCCGTGGGGCTCCGAGCTCTCCGCAGAGGCTGCAACGTGGGATGCAGAGCAGCCTCTGCCTGTGGGGAGCTCAGACTCCGCAGACAGGGGTGCTCCACCCCCCACACTGCTGCCTCTGTATCCTGCCTCCCATCTCCTGCCTGCCACCCCACACGGCTGCCTCTGCTCGATAGCAGGGGGCTCCCCGGGAGCGGGGTTGGAAGCACACTGGCTACCGCCCCCATCCCGAGGCACTATCGAACAGTCGTGTAACCACTACAATGTCATGTGGTCACATGACTCCTCAGTCACACAATATCTAACATCCGGAGTGTGCAATCGGCAAATCATGCTACTTCCAGCCCATACCTGACAATGCCACTGAGAAGCAATTCACAAATAGAAATCTGTTTCTTAATCCGCTACAACCTCAACATTTGCAGCCAATAAACAAGCCAGAGAGTAAAGCATCCCAAAAAAGCCGTGCGTTTCCTCTGAGCACGAGTCTGTACAATAAAGACAGCTTCAAAATAACATGCATTTCAATTCATAGGACGTCAGGTCTCGATCCTGTCAGTACAAAGATCCAACGCCTTGACGAAAGGTTCTGTATCAAAGGCTCAGATGCAACACGCCCATCTCTGTCGCCCTACTGTTTCTCTCTCTCACTTCAATGCATCTGATCAAGTGAATTGCAACTCACAAAAGCTTGTGCCAGGGTGGGCAATCGTTTTTGATGGGGGGGGGCCACTCCAAGATTTTGGAAAGTGGTGGAGGGCCGCGCTCTAACATAGTATTAATGGAGGAGGTACAGAGTCTGGGATGGAGGTTGGGTGCAGAAGGCAGCTCGGGGTAATAGATGGGGAGCAAGAGGGAGACTGGGAGGGAGTTGGGATGAAGCAGGCGGTTGTGACCTAGGGCAGGGGACTAGAGTTCAAGGGTTTGGGATGTGACCTATAGTAGGAGAGGAGACAGGAGATTGGGGTGCCAGATCTGGGAGGGGGTGTGGTGTAAGAGGAGGACAGAGGGTTTGGGTATGTTGAGTTGGGGTGGGGGGGCAGACATAGGCCGTGGCCAAGAGACTTGTCAGCTGCCAAACTCGTCTGCCTGCCCGCCCAGCTTAAAATGTTTCCCAGCCGTGTGCTTCAGTGAATAACTGAGCCTAGGAGAGGGGGCGTGATTCTTCGTAGCTGCCTGTTATTCTAACAAGCAGTTCCCATTGGCTGGTTTCTGGCGTAAACCAGCCAATGGGAATGTGCGGGGCGGCTCCTACCACTCCCCCCCTCCCCTCCAGTTTCACAACAGGAAGCCCTGCAGGTGTGTTTCTGCACGGCACAAGCTGGGGAGCCTGGCTGGGGCTCCCCGCTGCCTCCGTGGGCCGGATCTTGTGGCTGGGCAGGCCCGCGGGCCGTATTTTGCCCAGGCCTGGCTTACGCCATCATAAATGTTTTCGTTTTAAAGGTGCCACCCAACTTGGTTTTTGCTGAAACACACGAGCACGGCTACCTGTGACACCGATCCGTTGGGTCGCAGCGACTGCTAGACAGAGGGTCTCTTCCTCCGAACCCTTTAGAGGTGTCCCGCAGACAGATCTGCAAATATTAGTTCAAACTGGATTCCTCCAGGGGAAAAGGAAGGAAGAATTGCTGGGTAAATAGGCTGGTTATAAAGCCTCAGAACCGTTTTCCTGATCCAGCCAAAGGCCAGGATGTCTGAACCATGGATGGTGAAGGCAGACTGAGGCTTCGTAAGACCGGGTACTTGCTCCGAACGGAAGACGCGAAGAACCTGAAATCGCAATGCTGGACTATTCCTGCCAGAGCCAGTGCTAGGATCAAGAGGGTTAGATGTGAAACACAGATACAAGCAAGCCAGATGCACGGATGGATGGGGTGAGGTAATGGTGTGCCCAGATCACTGGGGTTGGCATCGCAGCACCGACACTGGCAGACATCAGCTCCTGCCGACCAACCCGGCCCTATAGCCGTGTGCCTCAGTTTCCCCACTGTAAAAAGGAGAGGAGACTAACCTCACAGGGGACCGAGCATGAGTGGATGGGAAGATTCAGCCATTTAGTTAAATGACGAGCTCTGGAGATGAAAAACTATTCATGATCAGAAGCAGAGAGATTATTAAATTCTCCAGAGATTTCCACCAGGGAACATCCCCGCACGGAACTGCTCGTTAAAAGAGAAAGGGACTCCTTCAGAAGAAAGGCAGTTCCCTAGTTGTGGAAGACAGAAAGGTGTCTTTTCATAGGCACTTGGGCGGCGGGGGGGGGGGGGAATTGTCGACTTCTCTCCGCTTTTCCACGAAAACGCCGCTGGATCACGAACGTGGCGCATACTCAGTGTGAGACACGGATCTCCCTGCTGGCACAGAGAACGGGGAGGCTGAAATAAAGGCTCACGCGCACCTTGGAGAATTCCCAAGTTTGGAATCAAGCGAGCGTTATGAGGATTGAAAAAGGAGGCGGGACAGCTGTAGACTGCCGGGCTCGAACTACCGGCAGGAAGAGCCCAGAGGATGTTCTTAGCAAGGACGCAAGCCGGTGGCCACCTAGGACTTCACGGCTGCCACTGTGCTGCTCAAAATGGCCCTGGGATGTTATTGGAGCCATAGGTCTTTACAGGTTACGGTTGCAACCACCAGAGCCATCCCATCCGGAGGATGTTTCGGGGTGACCATCCGAAGCCCTGCCCGTTGGTTGAGGAGGCTACTGGGAGGCCCCCGTCCTATGGGCACGGACCTGAGCAGCCGGGGATTACCTGGGTGCCTGGCACCAGCTGCAGGGGCTGCCGTCCCCCTACCACATTCACCACGGTGGCAGGAGCTGGAGAGACCCAGCTGCTTGCTCACTCAAACGGCCTCTCCCCCTTGGCTTGCCTGTCCAGGGGTTACAGGACCCAGCTGCAGCGTCACCCCACGGCACGTCATGCCAAGCGCCTTCCAGCTGGCAATATGGGGGGGGAGGGGGGGGAGACGACTGGTGATCCATGGCTTGTTGCCTTTCCCTACAGTCCTGGCTGGACTGGGACTCATTGTCCCTCTACTGCCCCAGTCTGACGGCTCTGAAATTCTAGCTGGGCCCAGCCACATCCTCCGCTGCAGCTGGCGGGGACCCCTGGCCCTAAGGGAGATGCTCTAATCTAGATACTGGCAGGTGTCCATGGCACCATGGACATGCCTCGGCCCCCTACATAAGGGATTCTGTTGCTCAGAACCCCCCAAATCCTCCCCCTCCACTTACTGACATGGTCTGTTCTCTCAGCTCCCTGCACCAGTCTCTGCCCAGGCCCGGATCTCCTTTGGCCTCCCCGTCACAAGCCCCTCTCCTCCGATCTTCCACTGTCTCCCTCTTTTCAGTCTGGGCAGGGAGCTGCACCCGCGAGGGTCTCCCTCTTCCGTGCACCTATAGGAGAGGGGCAGATCTTGTTGCGCACACATCAGCAACTCGTGGTAGAACCCAGGGGGTGCGTTGCCCCCCATAAGCCTGGCCAAGATTCACTTGCTAAATGGGGTGCTCCTTCATGCCCCCTCCCTGGTCCCCAGGGTGGCCCTCCGTACACGCCTGCCCCCACAGGCTCCAGTCGCCAATGTGTGCTCGCGTAACACCGACGGGCGGAACCGAACCGGGGGATCTCTGGAGCTTGGTGCATGAGCCTCTACAGCAGTGTTTCGTAGGTGTGCTGCAGAGGACAGAATTCAAAATGGCCACCCTTAAAGGAGCATGCAGCTTTTTTTTTTTTTGCTCAATAACTTTCCCCCAATTTTTTTTTTTTTTTTGGAACTCTACAAAAAACATCCTTGGTGTTTCTCAAAAAAAAAAAATGTTGTTTGGTGTTCCTTGGTCTTAAAAAGTTTAAGAAACACTCATCTACACCTTGAGTTTAAAGCCAGCTGGCTCTCAGCTAAGGCTGTAGAGCAAACTCAATCTCTAAGTGCCACTCCATGGAACAGTGACCCATGCCCAGTACATGTGGGGGTCACACGCAGGTGTGGCTGCAGAGACCAGCAGTGGAGGGCCAGGAGCTGGCTGTCAGGGGAGCAGAGCAGGCTCATGGAAGGTTTTAAATTCACGTCCTTAAGCATTAAATACAAGCTCCCTGGCTCCCGAGAGAACGGAACAAACGCGCGCGCACACACCCACACCCTCTGCCCAAGTTAACCCCCTTCAGCTCCCTGCTTCCTCTACCTCCCCTAAATGTTGTCACACCTGCAAGCTCCAGCACAGTCTACCTCCCCAACCCATCCAGCATGGATAAGCTGCCACCCGCCTGGTGCAGGCAGCCCCCTACACCTGCCGGGGATGCAGCAGGAGGGAAAAACAAGGCTTTGTCAACGGCATGGTGTGGCCAGCCTCATTCTGGGGGGGGTGCTCTATGGAGACATGGCGGGGGGAGGAGGGATTTTTTACCTCCGACTGGCCAACGCGTGTTAATGCAGCAGAGCAAACAGCTCAGGTGAGCGGTTCTTCTTCCACCAGAGGCTTTAACCTGGGGGAACCACCCCAGCGGCCATGTCATCACAGCTCTAACCCGTCAGCTAACCTGAGTGAAGAACACCCCCTCCCCTCAACCCACAGCACACACACACCCTTGGCCTCACCACAGCCAGCACCCGACCAGCAAAGCTGGCCTCTTGCCAGGCTAGGTTCCCCGCCCCCCCCCCCCCCCATCCTCCTCCAGGTTCACCTAGATCTTCCCCCCGCCCCGGCCTCCACCTCCCCTCAAGAGCACAGGAACAACCTTACCCCACCCCAGGCAACATTTCAGCTTAACAAGCCACACGCCCTCGGGCCCAGGCCCCACCGTCCGCTGTCTGGCCACGTATTTACCCTTCACGGCAGGTGCTTCTTTGAATTTCTCCGTTAATTCCTTCAAGAAGCTATTAACCATGTGCGGCCCCAAAGGTGCTAGGTGACTCCCTGAGGTATTTCCAATGCCCCCCACCCCCCCATTACCAGATTACCTGAGCACCTCACCTGGACTGGTCCTCACATCACCACCGGTTGGGAACTGCCGTTCTCCGCACACTGGGCACTGCGGCCGAAGGAGGGTTCAAGTCCTCGTCCCCCACAAACTCCCAAATCCCCACCTCATGCCCTAACTCCTCAGAAGCGATGCTGTCAAAGGAACAAGCGCACCACCCGCGCTTCAGCCATTCATTCCCCCAGAGCGCTAGCCTGCTCATAAGCCACAGCCTGCTCCCCGACCTGCCCCAGCCACGAGGGCTCACACCAGAGCTCCTCACTGGGCCACCCAACAGAAATCAGTCAGAAAACACACCCACCCATCCCCCCGGCTCCTCGTTTGCTTCTGTGCTCTGAACGAAGGTTACTGCTACCTTGCAACAGCAGCCCTTCGAGAGAAACCTGGCCCAGGTGCTTTGAACCTTTGGGATGCCAGGAGGCAAGATTTTCCGCCAAGCACACCCCACACCCACCAGGTGGCAGCACACACCAAGAAGAGCAGCGGCCACCGTCCAAAGGGCCCACGTGCAATTTCCGTGGGTCACCACTGTAACGAGACTCCCTCGGGCAGCCTCCAAACGGTATCCGTTGGGGACATGGATTTGTGTGTTTTAGGGCGTAACGTTGGTTCGGAGGAGGAAGCGGAGGGATGACGAGAGACATCTGTAGGACTGAGAATAGACGTTTAAACCATAACCTCTGACCCAGCTGTTGGGAGAGTGTTCTCTTCGGAGAGCGTGCGGGAGAGATACCTCGTGGGGCCTTCGCCCAGGGCCGGTCCTAACCAACTGGCAGCTCCGGGCGACTGCCCAGCTCACCCGTAGGGTTTCTAGATGGTTTAAAAAAATTAAAAAAAAAAAAAAAAAATCGATACCGGACAATTTGTCAAGCCAAAAAAAAAAAAAAAAAGATCGGGGAGTAACCCAGGAAACCTGGGGGGAGGATTCAGGAGGTCGGGCTGAAATGCAGTCACGGCCTATCCCTAATACCAGCTCTGTCGGCAGCCCCTTGAAAATGGCCCAGCTCACCCGCCCCTAAGACTGGAAACCCAGCCACTGCAAAGAACAGCTGTAAAGTCACGTTCTTGCAGAGACACAGTGTGCCCGCTAGGGGGCGCTGCTCTCCGCACGGCCGATGCAACCTGCAAAGCAGCCACATGGCAAGTCCACCTGCCAGGAGCCCAGGGGCACCGTGAGCATGAGGCAGGATCTCGGAAAGCAGGGAAAGGGGGGATTGGGCATGAGGCTGACCTAGGTATGAGGTAGGCCAGGAGGTACCAGCAGCTCCCTTACCACAGGGGAGGGCAATGCCCACAATGCACCTCTCCCTCTCGTCCCAAGACAAAGGCCTGGGCATCCCAAGTGACAGAGCAGGCCACAGGTCAGTCCCGTGTGCCTCCTCCCTCTCCAGCAAGCTCCAACCAGATGCCTGGAGGCAAACGTCAGCCCCGGGCACCCTGCTTTGCCTGGTTTTGTTTGCATCCAAACATCTCCGTGCCTGGCAGCGTAAGATGGGATGGCAGGGCAGAGCGCTGCTGGCTGGGGGCACACGGAGACTTGACTGCCTTGTCTCCCTGTCCCAGGCCAAGGCACGTCGATGGGGAAACAGGCCCTGCCATTACCCATTGCTACCAATTCAAGGGAGAGAGAGGAGACCAGCGCCGAGGGCTGTCTGCCTAACTTGTCGTCCCCAGCATGCCGGGCCAGAACGACCCTGCTCCTGCCGACACCAGAGCCAAACCTGCCCCCTTGCTTAGGGAAGCGGCACAGTGCACTCCAGCTGGGGCTCTTCGCCCGTTGGAGCTTGAGTCAAGTTTCCCTAGAGTCGGGGGCAGCGATCCCTGTAAGCCAAGTGCACGGGCGACCACCCAGGAGAGATTCAAATGCAGCCCAGCTGATTAGCCGAGAGCCCCCAGCCGGTAGCATGCCTGGCTACTGGTGGTGCACATCCACACATGCCTTGGTGCACATAAAATTTATTCCACACATGAATGGAAGCGATAAGAAGGAACGCTGGTTGGGGATAGCGCTGCTTTGAGAAAGTTCCTGAGACCCAGGAGTGGAACATTGCCAGGTGCTCTAGCCCACAGACTGGAGAAAAGGAAGGGAGGTTTGGGGACTTTTGCAATTGCTAGGGCAGCCAAAGCGACACAGGCTGACTCCAGGCACACGGACTCAGGCATGGGATGGGAGGAACGCTCATTCTGATCACCCTGCAGCGAAACCATGGGTCACAGGCCATTCTCAAGTCCAGATGCAGGTGTCTTGAGGCCCCGGGACGTGGCAAGGCGCGAGTCAGGAGGTAGCGAGCAGCCACTAGACAGACAACTATCCAGATATGGAAGGATTATGGAAATACCCCCAAGTGTCAGTTTCACAAAAATATTTCCATTGATCACTGAAATGTACACTAAGGCCAGGTGAGAGAGAGTGCCACCTGAGAATGTAGAGTATGATTTAGGGATATTTCCTTGGTAGATTTTGACACGCTGCTGACAATGTGTGTTTGAACAGCTGTGAAGCCTGCCCACCCCCAATCTCAACTTCTATCATCCACTAATTGTCTGAGCCTCTTCACCCCCACCACCACCACCACCTTCACGTAATTTAGTGCAACTGAAAAATCGGTAACAGCCTTAACATGGGCCATCAACACCACACAACACCCTCCATGTAATTTAGGCCAGCCCCACTGGATCCCAGGTAACTCAAGTCAGCTGTTTGTGGGTTTTCTACAGAAAGTCAAAATGAGGCCAGCACCCCACAGATAGGTGAACTCCCCTCCCCCCTCCCCTGGCCACAAACAAGTGTAAAGCTGATGAACCTGGATTGTTAGCAGGTGAACCTACAACCTTAGGGGCTAAAGCAGGGCCAGCTCGAGCCATTCCTGTGCCCTGGGCAGCGGGCACGTGATGCATGCGTGGCTCCGCCCCCGGGCACGTGATGCATGCGTGGCTCCGCCCCCGGGCACGTGATGCATGCGTGGCTCCGCCCCCGGGCACGTGATGCATGCGTGGCTCTACAGCTGCCATCAGGTGCTCCCCAGACAGCTGCCCAGCTAGCCGCACCCCCCCTTAATCCGGCCCTGGTAAAGCCATGTGCCTATACAGCATGAGCTAAAACGCCAGCTGGCCCTTAGCTAAGGCTGGAGGGCAGATTTCACTCTAGCGATCCAAGCGCCTTTAGGTTACACACAATGAGGGTCTAAGAGTCCAAGCAGCATTAGCGGGAAAGAGCATTTTTCTTCCGAGACTTCCGGCGGGATCTCCCTGGTCTGGCACTCAGGACCTGAACCGCGGCGTTTGCTAGGCCAGGGGAAACCAAGAGCTCCCCGCCTGGCTGTAGGCTCTGTACCCAGCCAGGGCTCTCTGGTCCAATGACACTCGTAATCCTGCCGGACCACGGATGTTACCGGACCAGAGAGTCCTGCATTTTAGAGGTTCAACCTGTACTGCGGCAGACCTTGGGCTCAGCAGCAGAATCGCAGGCTGGTTCTGGAGAAGGATGCGGCTTGTCTGTCCAATGATTTGTATTAGGCCCCAACTGAAAATCAGGGCTAGACACGGGCACGCCGACGATTTGACAGGGCGCTTTTCTTTTTCAACACAAAACCACTGATGACTCAGACGCGTCTCATCCCGCAGCCAGGAGACTTAACGCAGCAGCCTCGGTCACCACCACTGCAGCCAGCCCCCTCCGAAGCCTGGTCTCAAGACCACATTTTAGACTCCTTAGGGGCACCAAGTCTAAATGCACCACGGAGGAGTCATGTAATATCGGAGAGGGGGGAGGGAGGAAGGGGAGAGATTTCGGCTTGTCCTCTCCACGCAGCTCTGAATAGCAGGGGGAAGGCCAAGACTCCTATTTTGGAGAAGAGATTGAAGCCAAGTGCTTGGGACTGCCGGATGCTCATTTAAAACAAAGAAACAAAAATGAGACACCACTCCAAGCCTATAGGCCAGGGCAAGGCAGAGCTATTTCATCTGAGACACATTAGCACAGTAGCCTGGGGAGATGGAGGGAGAGGGGGGTAATATGCAGCCAAAAAAATCTTTTCAAGCATGGGAGGAAGTTTGGAGTCCTCCACGCCCAAGGGTGAAAGGGAGGGAACCAGACTGCGGGCTATGGGCTGATATAAATCAGGGAGCCGGAGGGAGAGAAGACTTAATGAAAATGCTGTCTTAGAAAGAGGGGGAGTAGAGAAGGAGAGGCAGAGAAGTCACTAAAGGAGGCTTGTTTACCCTAGTTCAAAGAAAGGCACAGCAAGCCAAGTAGTGGGAGATGCACCCAGGGAGAACCTGCGGCCTAGTCTGACTTTAGAAATTCCAGGCCCATGAGGCTGTTTTTCAGGAAGGCGTCTGAGCATCCAACTGGCTGCGATTACTCTAGAGAAGAAATCAGGCCACGGTTTTCCGGACCTGGGCTCGGTAGAAAGGGGATCAGGCATCTTTAGGGACTCTATGACATCCCCCCTCTTGCCCAGTTTCCATGGCCTGATGCGCATCTGCAAGTTTCTAGGGGCAAGTTGGCCTGCAGCGCTCCAGGGCCAGCGGCGGTCGGGAGGAGACGCCAGACACGGGCCATGAAGCGTTGGGTCCGGAGTCACGGGGAGGCTCCGAGTCAGGCAGGGGCTGGAAGAAGGCAGCTCTCTGTTTGGAAGGGTTGTTTGTTTTGCACTCAGACTGCTGGAGAGTTACACAAACCCAGGGAAGTTTAAAACTGCTGGCAAATGGTTGTCACCAGCTGCTCCCAGGGCCGGCTTTCTCCTCCCCCAAGTCCTCCAGAGAGGGAGGTCCTAGATTCTGCAATTGTTTTCTGAAACAACATTTAAAAACACCACTGAACGCCTGGGCCGCAGAGACGGCTTTGAGGACTTGCGGGTCTTCTCCCAGCTCCGCACAGCTAACCGCTGCCAAAGCCCATCCTCCCTGTCTAATCAACACCCACTCCCTTCACTCCTGCCCCACGTGGCTAGCCAGCCTCCGGGACCCGCTCACACGCTAACCGACCCACTCCCATCCAAGACTCAACAGCATCCATGGCCCACGCTCCCCACCAACCTCCCCAGCACCCCACACGACTACGCGGCTCCTGTGACTGGCACCGGGGCAGAGAGGAGAAAAAACAGCCACGGATTTGCACATGAATTAGGGATGTAAAATCCCCTTTCATCGGTTAACTGTTAAACTAGATGTTTAATTGATTAACCAGTTAGAGGGGGCATGGCCCCGTCAGCATCCCAGTCTACCACTGGGCTGGAGAACTCCCGCCCACCCCCAGCTCTAGCTCCCACTGGTTAACCTTAACCAATAATAACCTTAACTGACCCGTTAAGGATGAGCGTTACCAGTTAAACATTCAGATCCCTAGCATGAATGGCAGCTGGGCCCATCACGGAGTGACCAGCTGCCCTAGGATGGGGGTGGGGAACAGGGGGAGAGAAAAGTTACCATCTCCTGGGCTCAGGGCAGTTGTCATGCTCAGAGCCCCCCGAGTTATGGCAAGCCAGCCCAGCCCAGCCCAGCCCAGCCCTGGGTTCTGCGGGACGGAAGCCTCAGCAGGCACAGGCGCTGCAGAGGCTGTGGGAGGACCCGGACCCCGGTGGGTCCGGCGGGAAGGCAGGCCGGGGTGGGCATTTATCCCCTCTCTGAAATATGCCACGGCGCTGACTCTAGCAAGACGCCAACACGCAAAGAGATCAGGTCGCTCAAGCTGGCCGGTGAAGCCCAGAGCCCAGCGAACGCCAAGCCCCGTGTGCAAACCCCCACGCCAATGCCACTGGCCCCAAGAAACAGCCCGCCAGAACGCCTGTGGACTCCAGCGAGGCAGGGTCCTCCCCAGCGCCCCCCCGTCTCCGCCTGCCCGCCTTCGGGCCGGGCTCTGTGAGATCACTTCTACCGAGACCAGCCATGAGTCCACAAAACCCAGCGGGCTCCCCGGGAGTGGGGCTGGGAGCACACCGATGGGGTAACCTGAGCGACACGGAGGAAGAGCCGCGCACAGCGAGGCAGAGTGCGAGGGGCACCGCGCACACAGGGAGAGGATCCGCCACGCAGCACGGACAGATCGCATGAGGCTGCTGCCCACCCAAAGGCACGTCAGACATGTGATCTTCCTGGCCCAGCGGTGGTCAGCGGGGCCAAGAGCCATCACGGGCCCCAGGGCAAGGTGGGAGGGGGCTTGGCTCCAGGCGGCGGGGCTGGCAGCAGAAGGGGCATGAGCCCCCGAGTACCACCCAGAGCATGGCACCGAGCCCCACGAAGAACCCTCAAAGCTGCACAGAGCGGCACTCCTGCAGGTGATCCAAGGGACACGGGACTGCGGCTGCTGCTGAAGTAGCAGGGGCGATGGCCAGGAGCTCCCGGAGCCTTTGAAAATGCCAGGCCCCTGGCCAACTTCCCCCAACCCCTCCTCACTGGCAGGCCTGACGCCGGTGCACAACAGAGCAGAGTCTCTGGAGACGGACAGAGCTAGGGAGCAGGAGCCAGGGCCCCTGGGATCCATCCCCAGCTCTGCCACGGAACGAGTGCGCAGCCTCAGTTTCCCCCTCTGTAAAGTCACGATTGTGATCAGTGTTCCCTGCAAGCAGAGCACTGGGGCAGCCACCCCAGAGAGATGCCACTGCCCCCCAACGGAGGAGCAGGGTGCCCACAGCCAGCAGCATTGTCTCTCTCCCGGTAGCGCACCGAACAAAATTGATTCCGGCCATCGATGGCAAAAATTAGACCGGCAACACTGACAGTGACATGTGGCCTCGCTCACCTAAGGCTGCAGGAGCTGGGATGTGGGCAACTCAGACTAACGAACGGGGAATCGAGAGCCTCGTTACATTCCTGTTCTCCCCAGCTGTGGTCAACGGCATTTGAGAAACACCGAAATAACCAGCGACGGTATTTGTCGGTTTATATGCACAGAGCCCCTACGACCCGCTCTGACGTAGCACGAAGATTAAACTGATCACAGCATGACAGCTCCCGCAGAAACAAGCCTGGCCCCCCTCTCCGATTGTCCCACCCAAACGCTGGCAAAGACGACTCCTGCCACGTAAAGTACTGCACAGTCCAAACGTCAGCCGGCAGGGGTTCTTGCAGACCAAAGGTGGGGGCAAAGTGGGCATCTCCCTTCTATTTAGAGGTGGGGCTCAGCTGAAATGCCTACGTAAGACCGGCCAGACGGGGTCAGACCAAAGGTCCCTCTAGCCCAGTGTCCTGTCTGCCGACAAGGTCTAATACCAGGTGCCCCAGAGGGAGTGAACAGAACAGGGAATCACGCAGGGATTCCATCCCGTCACTCATTTCCAGCCTCTGACAAACAGAGGCTAGGGACGCCGTTCCTGCCCATCCTGGCCCATAGCCATTGACGGACTCTCTCCCCTCCAGGATGACCTATCCTCTGGTGATCTCGGCAGTCGCATACGGCGGCATGGGGGTGACACGTAGTGGGGGTACCTTGCTGGTTGCTATGCTGGGCAGTGGGTTGTGAGTGACCTCCACTGGCTGCTGGCTGCAGCACGGCCCAGCAGGGCAGGGGATGAGTCATTATGCAAGGGGGCTAAGAACCTGTCTGACCAGTGATCTCCCAGGGAGCGGAAGAAGGGGAGGGGAGCCCTGGCTGGGGGCAGGGCTGGAAGTAAGTTAGTTTCGGTCTGGGAAGCAGGGGAGAAGGAGCTAGGGAGGGGGCTGGGATTGTAGGGACCTCAAAAAACAGCAGCTCCTCCTCCCGGCCACCACCACTTGCTTTGACACGCTTACCAGGCTAGAAACAGCAGCAGGGTTCTCCTTCCCGGGAGAGAGGAAAACCTGCTTGTATCCCGTGCCACTTCAAAACCTCTTTGAGGGACCATCTTCTCCAAATGGAGAAGGGGCGGTTTGTCATGAGCACATGTTAAGTCTTACAGCAGGGCTACTCAATACACGGCCCGTGGCCCGTTTGTCTGTGACCTGTGGTGCAGTTTAGGTTTACACGGGGCTCAACATGCAGCCCACGAGTGGGAGCCAACACAAAAAAGTAGTGAATATAGTGGTCTTCTGTTGAGATCTGTTTTAGTAGTTAAGTCCCTGGACTGTCATTGCTCATTCAAAACATGCAATATGGGTGGAAATTGGGGAAATATTGCATTGTATTAATATCAGCAGAACTGACTTAAATGGGGCCTGCGTGTTGTGTAGTCTTGCCTTCATCTTTGTGTTCCTGCCCGTCACTGTGGAAGAAGCTATTTGCACGTGTATGCAACCACACTTAAGCTGCGGCCCTCGGCTTGTGAGTATCATTGTGGCTCCCGGAGCTTCCAAAGTTGAGTAGCCCTGCGTTAGAGAGGGATTTCCAATCTACTGTGATCATGCAAAAAAACCTAAAGACACTTAAGAGGTCTCAATCTCTCTCACACCCTGCAATCCAAATTGCAGGGCTGTGTAGACAAACCATCAGTCCCAGTTCCCAGAGTCAGAAACTTGTGAAAGTTCCACCTCTGGTCAGTTACAGGTGTGACCAACCTGCCTCTATCTACTCCACTGTCAACTGATAATTGGAGCGTTCATGGTGCTCTGAAGACCTTACAAGTTGCCTGCCAACTAACAGTCCCTGAACAGCCTGCCTAGTGTACCCAGCTGCCTCTAGGTGACTCATGGGAGTGGAGGAACCACTGAACATTGCAGGACCAGGTCCTTCATGGCTGCATTTCCCAGCATTTTGTTGGCGATCTCTTGCACAGAAACCTGTTCTCGCAGAAGAATGAAAGCACGGTGCTCCCAGAAGCAAGTCGAGCGGAGAAATTCACTGGATTTTAAACATACGTCAGTGTTTACGTCCCCAACAGAGTTCCATTTCCAGAGATGAACGGCCCCTCGGGCACCCAAAAGTTACGGACAGGCCACTCAGCAACCTTTAGCTCTCAAAACGTAAAGCCAAGAATAAATCGAGACAAATACACATGCTACCGTTCAATCGCAAAAGTCACTGGGCTCAAGGAAGGACTCACTGGGCGAAGATCCATTTTAATGGTCCCTTCTGATTTTAAAGCTAGGACTCTATGAAGTGATAGCCAGTGGCAGCAGAGTCAGTGTCAGTAACAGCACCAGGTTACCGGAAAGGCTGCACCAAAAGAAATCAAGGTTAAAAGCAGAAGGACTTGGCTGGCCAGTATCTCAATGTTTTCTACTGCTCTCCAGCGCCTAAGACATGTGCAAAATCAACATCTTCTGTGCAAAATCAACCGAGCCAAAATACAGGCGGTCCCCGGGTTACATGGATCCGACTTACATCGGATCCCTACTTACAAACGGGGTGAGGCAACCCAGCACTAGCTGCTTCCCCCCAGCAGACCAGGGAGACGCGAAGCTAGCGCTCCCCCCAGCAGACCAGGGAGCCGTGGAGCGGCTTTTCTCAGCAGACACCTCAGCTTGAGAATAAAGGACTGAGGGAAGTGAGGTGTGGGAGAATAAAACTGAGCTCTGGAGAAATGTTTGGCCAGAGTTTCCCCTACAATATGTACCAGTTCCGACTTACATACAAATTCAACTTAAGAACAAACCTACAGTCCCTATCTTGTAAGTAACCCGGGGACTGCCTGTAGTTCCAATCGCAGCAAACGAGGGATGGGTCTTTCTGCTCCTCCATCCACAGTCTGGGGTGGGGACAATTACTAAGGTGTGAAAAGGACATTCGTCCCTACGACCGCTGCCACGTTTGGGAAGGAAACCCAAGGACGTTGTCTGTTCGGCAGGAGGGGTCCTCGGTGCACTGGTTGAAAGACTAGAGAACCTTTTGTCTATGAAGGATTTGGTTTTGGTGGAAGGCAAGTGACTGGCTGGCAGCCTCAGAGGCGTTTTGATAGCCACAGAAACGGAACTGCGCCAGCTGCTGGCAGATACTCAAGGGCCATGTGGAAAGGAAGCCCATGATATGAAAACCAGATACCACAATTGGACATGCTAAGCAAAGAGCGGTGTTGCAAGAAACCCCAGGCGGGAAAGGCTTCCAGTCCTGCGGGATGCTCTGCTTCCACAATGGCCATCTCAACGGTTTGGCTCGTGCCGATTGTAGACATTGGCCGCAACACCTGGCACTATCGGTCTATGGTTTCCTTCCATAGGACAAGAAGCCACAACACAGGAGTTTAGCGAGTTTTCTGAACAAAAAGAACTGCACCCCGGAAAGTTACCCGGATGTTCCTGTTCTCATCCCACAATGCGAGCGCTGCTGCTAAGTGCAGGAATAGAACCGGGTTCGTAAAACACGCAGAAAATAGCGACGCTACGAAACAGCGAGGCACCAAGTCCCCTGGAATTTGCACATGGAATTTGCACCTGTGCCTAGTGCCAAAAACTGCTCAGCCCAGGGGGGTCTCTCTTGAAGATCTGGCCCATTATAAAAGAGGAACCCTGGAAAAACCTTGCACTTTGGGGGAGGGGCTCAGCCAAAAGGCTCAGCGTGGAGTGGGCTGCAGAGAACGCCCTCCCCCCCCCCCCCACCTGCCTCACCCAGAAGCAAACACACACATCACTGAAAGGCTAAGTTAGCGGCAACTCTCCTCCGCCAGCCATCCTGCATGCTGACCGTTGCACAAGGCAGCTTGATTTATAGCTTGCCCATCAGTTTCATCCCCCAGAGGATATTTATGATCTTTTCATAGATCCACAAGTCCGTGCACACACACACACACAAACACACACACACACACACACTCACTGCTGCCTTGTCAGATCGCCGCTTGCTGACAGAGTCCATATTTGTTTCCCCGCGGGGGTGAAAATAAAGGGGGTTTTGTATTTTCCTCCCTCTTCTCTTTACGGGTCTGAGTGCGTTTATTTGACACTCCAGCGCTCTTTGTGAGCGGCGTGCCCCAGGATAAATGCTGCCCTTAAGAGCGACTCGCCTTTAGACACAGGGACCCTCTTCAGAGGAGAATGGGGGGCTTGTTGAGATGAGGCGGGAGGGGAGGGGCGAGGAGGCCGCTGAAGAGAGTCTGTGCAGCCCTCATAGAAGGGTCTCTGTCCTGGACATACAATAGAGCAAATTCTTAAAGACACCAGGCACTGAAAGGAAGGAACGGGCATTTTCCTCCCTTAAAAAAATAAAAGAAAGTTTTATGGAACAATCGAGGAAGCAATCAAAGAGGGGCTTTATTTTCCCCAGACATTTTAGGAAGCAGAGAAAACACCCTCCCCTCCCCCTTCTGCTCCCTGACTTTGCTAGGTAAAGTTCCCCCTCTCTCCCCTTTTTACAACATTTTCATCTTCCACAGAACCAGGGCCCTAGAAGTCCCCTTTATGGGAGCGGGCAGGGGAGAAGAGGGAATAGAAGGGACCTGAGAACAATGATAATGGAGAAATCATAATTTCCAGTTGAAACCAAGCCAAATATTGTCCCATGGTTCAAACCTACAAATGGTTCCTATGAAAAGCCTAATTTGTCAGGGCGAGGGGAGAGAAGAGCAACAGTCCTGGTGAGAGGTTTGTGTTTTGCCACAGGAGACAAAAACGCAAAAAAACCAAATCCAAGTAAGCCACAAAGAAGCAGCCGCACTAAACGCCGCCGCTTCGCCTCCTGCCCCCAGCGCAGAGCAATGGCTTTGCGTGCCCGTCACACAGGGGCGGCCCGTCCATACAGGCGAACAAGGCGGTCGCCTAAGGTGCCAAGTTACATGGGGTGCCAAATGGTGGCGCAGTAGCGTTGAGGGGTTGGGAGGTGGGGGCGCCGAGTGCATGGTTCACCTAGGGAGCCAGTTCCTGGCAGCTCGTCTAGGGCCGCCCCTGCCGTCGCACGCACCCGTTTGGATGTCTGGAAGGTGGGAAAGTGCAGAGAAGAGAACATGCCCGGATGCTGGATGCACGAACATGAACTAGATCCAGCCATCCCTGATCCTTGCATTCAGCTGCAGACACACGACCGGCGGTTGGGTTAACACACACAAGAAGGGGGAGAGGTTGCATTTCCTCCTCTATCCTTAGAGCAGTCAGAGTGTCGGCCACACCAAAAACACACAAAACAAAACCCCACAGCTACCAGCAAACCTCCACTCGCAAGGTCTCAAGCAGGGGTGGGGAACTGAAGGCCCGGGGGCCAGATGTGGCCCCTGGCTTGCCTGGATCTGGTCCCCAAGGCTCAGGGTTCCATCCCCAGGATTGGGGAGCTAGGACTGGAGCACCCCAAATCTACTCGCTTGCCCCTGCTCCCCACCCCAGGTGCTAGTGTGCGAGGGGAACGTGGAGAATGTTTTTCTTCTCAATTGGGGCCACACCAGTCAGGGTTGGGGGGCTTTTTTGCTTCTCATTTGTGGGGGGCTGACAGACTTCTTGAGTGGGTCAGCAGCCCCCCACCCCAAAAAAGTTCCCCCAGTCCTAGTCTAGAGTTCAGACCTCAGCCAGTGGGCAGACAACATCCCCTGCTGTTCCTGCCCTCCTCCTCCCCAGCCCTCTGCCAGCCCCCTAATATTCCACACCTAGGACCAGTGCCTCCCAGGAGAGGGGGAGGGGCAGCTCGCCCCAGGTCACCCATTTGAGAGGGCTCCCGTGAGGCAGGAGGGGGACAGCAGGGCCGAATCTGAGTGAGGGGCCATCGCCCCTATCCATAGTGCAGGGGACAATTCATGCTGCCAGCCAAGCCCAGATTCCACTGTAACCACAGTGCACCAGGGCCAGAGCTGGGAGCAGGGTGAAGGAATCTCACAGCTCAGGGACAGGCGTGATGGGAACCAACCCCATGCAGAACCCCCCACCCCACCCCGAATCCCTTCTAAGAGGACAGCGACCTTGTGCCTGGGCCCGCTAACAACCTTAACCTCTGATCTCCCGGGGGATTTTTGAAAGGAGGAGGCGGTTTCAGACTCTGCCCCAATCCCCCCCAAAATGTGGGTGTCCCTGCCTGGAACTCTCCTTAGGAAAAGACTGGAGACCGTACCACATTGTATGGGTGTGGGACTTGGGGAGAAGTCTAGTGCACCTGTAACCGCCACCAGGCAGATTTGAACCTGGGACCTCTGGAGCGGAGTACAGGAGCCTCTATCCTCTGAGCTAAAAACCAGCTGGCTCCCAGCCCATGCTGTAGAGGGCTCTTGGTCTTAACTGGGGCTGTGGTCTAAGTACCACTTGCATTGCTCAGTAACCACACTAGGTGTGTGGGTTACACACTCACCCAGGCGTGACCTAAATTAGGATTTCCAAGCCAGGTGCCAAGAGGTGAGCAGCAGAAATCCCGAGCCTTTGCCTTTCTAAACGTGCACACGCACTGCTGCTCTACACTCTTGGTGCAGAGCAGACGACTGAACGTGAAAGAGGCACCAGAAGTCCTACCCTGGACCCCTGACCATGACAAAGTTCTCCCCACCACACATCCCTTCCTTAGTCTCAGACACGGACCTATAGACCATCTCGACGTACCCTGTTTGCTCCATTTAGCGTCATTAGCCAGATAGTATCAGAGGGGTGGTCGTGTTAGTCTGGATCTGCAAAAGCGACAAGGAGTCCTGTGGCACCCTATAGACTAATAGATGGATTGGAGCATAAGCTTTCGTGGGCAAAGACCCACTGAATCGGACGTAGTGGGTCTTTGCCCACAAAAGCTTATGCTCCAATACATCTGTTAGTCTATAAGGTGCCACAGGACTCCTTGTTGCATTAGCCAGACTAGAGTCATCAGCAAACACGCTCAGACTGTTTGTATTTAGATCTGGCCTCCTATTAGATAGATTGGTTTGTTTCTTTAAATGCTCAAGGCTTAAACCCAAAAGAAGTTCCCCAAAGCCACTTGCTGGGTGTTGCAAGTGTTCAGCTCGTGTTGCCCATGTAACACATCGGTCAAAGCCAAGAGACCTAGCCAATCCATGTTGGCTTGGGTTGCCACTTTGCTCAGTTTCTTGCATTTGACAAAGCAAACCCCAAGCTTGAGGGCTGCAAATCCACTCCCCATGCCCACACCAACTGCTGTTCATCAGGCGTGTCACGCTCAGACTACAGCTCTTCAGGTTTTAGCCAGCTGAGTTCTCTAGTTTCTTGCATCTCTGGTTTGTGCTGAGGACTTTTTGACCACAGCAAACATGCAACAGAAGAGACACCAGCATTCCAAGGGGTAGCGAACAAGAGAAGCAACTGTCTGCTCCATGCAGAGCCGCTCCCCCCTTCCCCAAGACATGTGTCAACTCCTTCCTCTTCCTCCTTCCTGGTCATAAAACAGACTCTCCCACGATGCCCAAAACCGTTACAGCCAAGGTGGGTATCTGACCATATGGTTTATGGACTCCACTTTACACCAAACAACTTATTAGGCCCCTGATATCACAGAGGTCAGTCCAGAAGGGAGACAAGTTAGGAGCCCTTGAGGATATCGAAGCATGAAGGTCGGGGAAGAAGAGAAGAGTCCCTGGACCTTCTGTAGGAGTTCACGAGCTATGCAGAGTCAATGAGCCCAGGTCCGCAACATTAGCAGTGGCCTAGAAGGGACGATCATAGTCTAAGCCCAAACTAAATCCAAACCCACTCTAACAACAGGTGGGATCTTCCTTATCCCAGAGGACTGCTATACATGCTATTATGCCCATTACACAGATGAAAGCAAAGTCTTGATGTACAGAAGGTACTAGGTTCCTACAGCTGCTAGGGATGTAAGCGACTAATTGACTAGTCGACTATCCAATAAGCAAAAGCTGATAGGACAGTCACCACACTAGTTGACTAGTCACTTCCCCCCCCACCCCGCTGTCTATCAGAAAGAGGCAGCAAGGGGGGTGAAAAGGATGGGGTGCTGGGGGGAGCCAGCTTAAAATCTGGTTTCCCCCCAGCTCCATCAGAAGGGGCAAACGTGCAGCGGTGGTGTTCTACCTTTGAAATGTAGAGTCCTCACTGGGGCTCTTGTACATTTCAAAGCAGAAGCATTGCATGGAGACTGGGGCCAGTGGGGGCCACCGAGTCGCCCGAAGACTCCATGCGGCATTTCAATCTTTGAAATGCACAGGCGCCCCCGCTGGGGCTCTTGTACAATTCAAAGGCAGAACGCCGCACTACACTTCCGCCTTCGAAATGTAGCCACAGCCGGCGGGCTCTTGCAACATTTCAAAGCAGAAACGCCCTTCTTGACTAATGGAACAGTTGAAGGAAATTCCATCAACTATTCCATTAATTGATTCATCTAATTTTAACATCCCTAACAGCTTCCCCTAATGAAAATGAAAGCTGCCGGTGGTCAGCATGCCTTAAAAAAAAAAAAAAAAAAAAAAAAAATTAGAGTCCAGGCCCTTGTGACTTGCCCATGGTCATGCAGGTCAGCATCAGAGCACTAGAGATCTGAATTCATCCAGTTTTAACCTACATGTCACACTGCTTCCCTAGGCTCAGCTCCCCTGCATTCCTCTAGCACCATTCAAAAGGGGGCCAACCAAGTCTCTGTCATGCAAGCACATTGCATGGAGATCCAGACAGAGATTATTCATCCTAGTCGGCACCACCCGACCCAACACATGGCTTGATATTGCCTTCAAGGACTGAAAAGCAGCGATGGGCAACCTAAAAGATAGTGCCAGTCTCCCAGGATAGAGTGGCTTTGCTTACTGCGCTGGTGTAGCTGGAGGGGGTGCCAGTTGAACAATAGCCGCGCTGGGATTGGATGCAGAAGGAGCACACTGCACACAACACTGACTATGAGAGCAATCAGCAAGCGCCTCACTTCCTGCGCATGTCACTTCAGTAACACTGGTAGCGGGGGGTGGGGGGGGAGAATAAGTGGAAGGAAACCAGCAGAATCTGGCAACCGTGCCTGTCGACACCAGTCAACAAAATGTCCCAGGGGCCAAACCGAGAGCCCCTATTGGCTACAGGTTGCCCACAACGGTCAACGAGCATTTTTAGGCTTTTTGACAAAATGACTCATGTGGCCCAATCAACAAGAGGCCTCCTCATTCTACACAATGGGAAGATTTTGGCTGGGACTTGGGATCAGAAGAGGAAGAGAAAATTAACCTACCTCATGTTTTAACAGGAAAAAAACGGCATGGCTAAAACGCATGATCTCACACATCCATAAGACAATTTGTTTTCAAGAATTGTAAGAACTAAAGTTCTCCAATTTATCCACTCTCAAGAACGTTGTGGACACGGATTTCCAGTGTCTGAACTAACACGGCTTAGTGGTTTATTTTACTCTTCCTTCCCCTCCTTGAGTCCAGAGCCAAATGTAATGCCTAGTGGGAAGAAATACAGGACTGGGAACCAGGAGTTTTAGTTCTGGCTCTGACATGGACTCGTTAAGTCACACCCTTATCCCATGCCTCGTGCATCCCATAGGCAGAATGGGGAGAATTAGGATTACCCCCTCTTCACTAGCAGGCTGGGGCTCAATTTGTTACAGCTCTTGGATTTTGCACCACAGCAAGGATCAATTGCCATTGGAGGCACTGAGCATGACCAGTGTTCTCAGCACCCTCCATTCTCAGGGTGCACCCTTGATGCTCTTCCGAAAGGGGGGACTTCTCCACCAAGAATTTATCCCCGAAGGTCTAACATCAAATGCAAGCAGCACCCAGGTTGTTCTGAAAAAGCTCCCATCACCCAAGCCTCCACGTTCATAGGCACAGACGCGATACGAACAAAACGATCACGCTAGACATCAACTAGACTCAGAACGATCCAGTCAAAACACCAGCGCAACAGTCCCACCCCTTTAGGCAAAAACCTGAGCCCACTCAAAGCCTGCATGCCCCAAACGTGCATCATTACCCTGCCACACAACAAAAGATCCCCAGATGACGGGCCATTACTGAAGACATTCTGCCCCTAGATACACAACTCTAGGGACCACCACCAAGAGCCCATGACGGAGCATCTCTTGCAGTGATCTCAGTGTGGATGCTCTCCAATGCTGTAATGGCATCTCTATCATCTGATCCAGTACAGAACTATTATTAGCAGCCGCTCCCACCCCTCAGTAGCATGTACAAAAAAAAAAAAAGGACACTGCCTCTTTAAAAGAAAAAAGGAAAAGGCTTTTTGGCCATGTGAGGCTCCCGTCGGCCGCCACTATCTTGGCAACACCATTTTGAATTGCCGGAACTGACAGCTCCCCTGCCCTGGTGAGCACAGGGAGCCGGGGGCCCAGGTTTGCCACCCATGATGTACAGGCTACTAGCTTCCAGCTCCGCATAAGGAACAGATCCTCGCCTTCTTCTGAAATCGGCCCTCCAATGCATGCCACACTGGCGGAGATGGATTTACCACGTGTTTACGTGCAGCACTTTTGATGGACCCCAGGGAGACAGTCAAGAGCAGAACCATTAAAAGAGCAAAGCCCTGGATTGGCCTTTCAAAGGAAGCAGTGAGGGCAAAAAAAACAACCCACCCACCCACACACACCAATCCCCTACACAAGTCTTGAAAAAGGTTACGTACAATGGCACATCCATGACTGCTATTAGCAAATCTCTCCAATGGCTGGAGATGAGACCCAACGGGTAGGGCTCGGAATTACTGCAGTCTTTCAATCAAGATCTGAGGACTTCCATATCCATGAGAGATTCAGATACCAGCCAGCTGTTTAAGCAGAGGGCTCACAGCAGGCAGTGTGTGTTTCTACTAGGGATGTAAAGTCTTTTAATTGATTAACTGCTTAAACGGGACATTTAACCTGTTCACTGCTTAAGGGCAGGGCATTTCAGCCCAGCACCCCCTGCCCAACCTGGCTGGTGTGAAATGGCTTTCTGGCTGGCCTTGGTAACCGGTAAAACGTTGGACTTTTATCCCTCTTTGTTACTTTTCTGTTCTGCTGAAAGTTTAAACAAGTACTCAAGCTGAACTGTGCGCCTAACACTATCCCTCAATGCTCCAGCGAATAATAAGGTGAAGGAGGTGAGCCTCAAGTCAAGCGGCGTGAGGATCCAAAATTCAAGAGTATTCCAAATCTATTCTGAAGAGAAGACTCTCTCCATCCAGAGAAAAGCGATCCAAGGAACTGTCACAGTTCAGACGCAATCGCTATTTTTAATATACAATCAGCAAGGAGAAGTGGTGCTGCTAGTGTTATAAAAACCAGTTAATTAAAAGGGAACATACGTTTTCCACAGGAGGCTGCATTTCACCATATAGCAAGAGGATGATGACAGACAATGCACCCTCAAAGGAGTATAAACAAGCACTATTCAGAGCCAGAGAGATATTTCTGCCATCAGTGATTTGCCAGCCTTAGATAGCATTGTGTGACGTTCCATCCCGCAAACGAAGGCGTCGCCAGTTTTATTTATATCGCAGCCCTGCCTGCATGCCCCACCTGAAACCAACACTCCATGGTGTTGGGTACCCATCGACACTATGGGGAAGATTGAGGCTGCCACGGTCAAACTTCCAGGGTTCGATTTAGAAGGTCTAGTTAAGACCCGCTAAATCGAACTCAGAGGGCGCCCTCATCGGCGTCAGCACTCCTGCTCCTCAGGAGTAAAGGAAGCTGACGGGAGTGTTTTTCCCCCCTGTCGACCTCCCACTGTGTGGATGGTGATTTAAGAGACATTGACTCCAGCTACGCAATTAACGTAGCTGGAGTTGCATATCTTAGGTCAACCTTCCGTTCCAGTGTAGACCAGGCCGGAGAGAGACAATCCATGCTCTGAATCTATGATGGCAGGACAAAGGATGATCATCTTCCTTCAACAGATAGCCAGTCAAGTCAGAGAGAAAGGAACGATTTGCTATACGTCACAGAGGTAGTGGTAGATCCAGGAACGGATTCCAATCTCCTGCACCCCCAATGAGTGATGGAACCATATGACCATCCTGCCACTACCACAACACCACGGACCTGGGCAGGATTATAGTTAGAGCCCTGCGCAGACACAAAATTGCTATCAGCATCTGCACAAAATGATCTGCGGATACCGGCAGATACAAAGCGGATCGCCGTGGATTTACAAGACTAATTATTGATGTGCCGAGCCTGACAAGTCAGTCCCCTTGTTGGTCTTCGCTTAATGGTGGTGATTTGAGAACTGCTTTGCCTATCCCTTCACTCGGAGTTTCGGCAAGGGAGGGACAAGTACTCAAGTGAAGGAGCAAACAATGCAGTTGGTAATACCATCCGTTGGTAATACCTGGGTAGGTTCCAGTCCCACCTCGCCGCAAGAGCACTCTCATATTGATTTGTGGCTGCTTATTACCCTCACTCGCCAAACTTAGCACGCAGACAGTCCGATTTCATTTTCGGTTCACCAAGGCAGAGTCTACCAGGAAGCTTCACAGCAATCAATAAAAGCTGCAGCTCAGACAGGACTCCGGAGTAGGGGTAAGTGGGTTTAATTGGGACGGTGTCCTCCACGTCCCATCAGTGCTGCAGCCGCCACGCCGGCTAACGTCCACGGGAAACCAAGGCTGTGACACGTGCTCGTTCAGGCAAGCACTTGTGCCATGTGACACTGAGACAAGGAGAAGATTTTAAAAGACTGATCCATAACTAGCGTGGAGAATGGCACTAACAGCTGGGCAGGCTTCTGCACCCCAGCTCCGCCAGTAAGCGGGGGCTCACTCCCCTCCTCCAGCTCAAAAGGGACCATAGTGAGGGCTAATCCGGGCACCATGTTGATTTGCTCAGAATCGTAGGAAATCGCTTGGGCAAGCAGTGCACAAAATGTCGATGCCATGTGGCCGTTTCACAGCCGTAAGCGGGCAGGGGCGCACAGACGAGGCTGGCTGGGTGACAAGGGCAGCACGTGCTGGGCCAAACCTCCCCCAATGTGCAGGAAGAGGAAGAAGCAAGAGCAGATCACGACTGCACCTCTCCAGCACTCCTGCAATGGAACTGCTTGCTGGCAGGCCAAGCTGGGGATTTCACTCCCTAGCACTTTGTTTGCGGGGAGGATTCTGGCAAGAGGTCTGCAGTGTGCAGACACACCAGACTCCCCCACTTGGGGGTTCTGCCATGGAGAACACGAGCTCTCAGATCTTAGTCCCCCAACACATGGGAAAAAAAGCCACCGATCTAATTCCACCAACCCAACCGCTACCCGCTCTACGCTCTTGTGCGATTTCAGGAAGACATCCTGATGTACAGGACAGCGAACAAACACGGGACCAAAACTCGCCAGTAGAAGAACTCTGTTCAAGCTAGTGTTGAACTCATGCCAGGGACAAAGAGGACCAAGTTGGCGAGGCAAGTTCCCGCCACCTTCTTCCACACGTGAACCTTTCAATGCAGCCATTCTTGAGTGACTTGACTGAGGGCACAGAACAAACCTGCAAGAAACCAAAAGACGGCCTGACACCCTGTCTCTTGTTCTAACCACTATGCCGGAATCTGTTCCTTCATTTGCTTAGGATCGCTGCTGGCTTCTTCCTTCCTACCCGTCCTCCGGCCCCGCTGCAGGCTTACAAAAAAAACCCGAAAGGGACTGCTCACTTCTCTTGCAGGGACATTTTTATAGGGGCACTGTCAAATCTTGAGACTGTAGGGGGGACGTATTCCACCCTGTAAGAAGCAATCATAACAATGTGTGGGAAACGAAGCGGACTCTTGTTTACGTCCAAGAAAGCTCAAATACTTTTATGCCAAACAAGCATCACTTTCTCGCCACAGAAAGCTGCGGCGAGCACTTTGGAACAGTCGCGTCCCCAGGGAGCTGCGTCCAAAGGCACAGACAGCACTCATTTTCTTGTGCGTTATTGGTTGCAGGTCTAGACTGGTGTGGTCTTTTTGTTGTAGGACGCACAAGAAGGGAGTTATTCATATTTTTCCAGCAGGCTCACAGAAGTACTCTTGTGCATCAGAGGGACTTGCATAATCAGTCTCAATCAAGTGTTTCTCTGATTTGGTGTGAACAAGAAGCCGCCTGCCAGCCGCACAGCACACACGGCCCATGCCCTCCGCAAGACATTGCTGCTAAGAGAAATTAGCGCGCACAGACCAGGGCCAGCTGGTGGCATAGAAAAACTGAGCTGTATTACTGCCAATCCATATTTTTTCCCCTGGAAACATCCATCCATACCTGCAATGTCAGGATCACAAAGAAATGCCGTGTTTTCGCTCATTTATTGCCTTCCCTGCCACTCTTAGCATGGACTGACAAGATACCCGTTTGCAGCTTTTTATAGACTGGAACTTCTACTCTCTTCACACTACTAGTAAAAAGAGTGTATTTTCCCCATTCTAAGAAGCTAAAGATTTCTTTTAACGCCCGTGTAATAGACATTTATCCGAGGATAAAATATGCACGTGCCAAAGAAAAGCAAATATTTCTTCGAGCAAGAAATAGAGTCCTTCCTTTTACCCCCCCTCCCCAGTTTTAAGTTTCTCCAAGCAGCAAGAAAAGCTGCAAGCTGTGTTTATACCAACTCCTTCCTACACCCGCCCTTTTAAGAACAGCCAATATCACTGTCCAGTTCAAAATACTTCAAGCACTCATTGAAATGGCTATGACAGGTTAGAACCGTTTCCAGGCCGAGTGGCAGCGCTGGGGAACACTGTGTGGCCCAATAAAAACAGTCTTGTCACAGATAAAGAGGAGGCTCAGATTGCAAAACCAAGGGGTCAGGTCACTTAACAGGAGTTTAAGAACGTGAATCATTCGAAAGCCTTCTAAGTTTAGATTCCCAGAGCGTTCTCCGTTCGTTGTCCACCCTAGCTGCAGGGCGCATGAAAACATCTGTCCTTCCCACTGGGAGAGTAAAAACACGTCACCAAGAAAGATGTAGGGGGGAAATGGAAACAAAGACTTATTATATAGGGGAGAAGCCGAAAGCAACCATTAGACCTGCTCACAGTGCCCCTGAAAGTAAAGGGCTTGATGTTAAATTGCAGGCCAGGGATACTCTGTGCCTTCAGGGAGGGACCTCAAAGACCAAATAAAAATAAAGCACCTTGCTAAAAAGGTGGTTACAAGCAAACTGGCGGCGCTTTCTGTAAGGACAAGCCATTTTATCCGGCTTTTCCATGGAGACCCGGGCGCACCAACGTCCTTGTGATCAGACACCCGCAAGGAAGGCGCACTGCCCTTTTGGACTGGAGACGGCTGCCCACCGCACCTCCCTGGCATGAGTTGGAGAAGATCAGGGCAACACACACTGAAGCCCTTCTATCTCAGATCTCTGGGTGTAACTCAGGGAATGGATTATTGTCCTGTCGATTGTACCCCCAGATCCACCCCCACACATGACATTTAGTTGTTTTTATTCCAATGTCCTTCCCTTCACAGGCTGATCATCCTCCATTTGGGCCTTTCCAGACATCACCTTAACCTCCTGGTCAACCTGAAGCCCAGAATCCGGGAGGTTCCTCAGTTTCGCGGATAGGCTCTTCCTTCCAAGCCTGAACCGGCTGCGGTGGCGGGCTGGCGCTACTTCCTCACCCATCCAGCCACCCAAGTAACGGATCTGGGGGCGAGAGCCACTGAAGAAACAAGTGCAAAAGGCACCGTTTTATGGCTCTTTTCCTTTGCCTCTCTGGGGCACAGTTGCCAGTTACGATGCCCACGGGAGCTGCCCTCTGATGAATTTTCTCTGGCCAAGAATAAAGGGCGCTCAGGACAGTTTGTAAAAGGCAATCGGGGGAGACTTGTTTTCCAAATGCATGTAAACCCACCCTTCCTGGGGGAGCAGAGAGAGGAGACAACTGGCTTGTGAGCACCGAATCTGGTTAGGTGCGCTCCAGTGCACCCCACCTGTTACCATGTCCCCAGTTCCCACCTAAAACGTTTCCCCAAAGGCTAACGCACCAGGAAAGCCACTTACCTTCCATTCAGCACCCAGGGTGCGCCAGTCACACGAACGGGCCCCGGTCTATTCCACACAAAGGGGCAGGACGATACATCCCCAAAACGCACAGAGAGAGAGAGATTCCACGGTGGGGAGGATCCGCGGGCAGCACAGACCCCGCCGAGCCGGGTGAGGAGCTCCTAGGTAGATCCCTCCCGCGCCGGATGGGGAGCGACTCCTCTTGCGAGCCGCGGGGCGCAGAGAAGCAGCAACTCCGGCGCAGCCTGCGGGTGCTTCGGCCGATCCGCCCGTGGCCCAGCCAGCCCCGGGGGCATTTCCAAAGGACGCTGCCCGGCTCCGGCTGGAGAGGGACGCCTGAGCGCACCGCGGGCAGCCGAACCTGCCGGGGCAAAGCAGCGCGCAAAGGCGCAGCGCGCAGAGGCGCAGCGCTACCTCGCCACGGCACCGGGCGCAGGAGGAGCGCAGCCTTGCGCAAGCAAGAGCCGAGCCCCGCTGCGCCCTCCCGGGCCGGCTCCCCCAGCCGAGGCATTGCAGGGGACCCCCCAGCCAGCTGCTCCTCCGGGGTGAGTGGAATCCCGGGCGCTCCAGCGCTGCGCCCACGCTCCTCGGCCGCCTGCTGCCACTAGCCCGGCGGGCGCTGCCATTCCGCCTTTTTATACGCTCCAGCTGCGGGCTGCCGCGAGGCAGGCTCGGTGGGAAGCGCACAGCCCCATGGAACTTGTAGTTCCGCCCGCCCAGCCCCGCAGGAGCCGCCGGCCCGAAGCCGGGCGCCTGTTGCACAGAGAGGGAGCGGGGTGAGGATGGAGGGTAGGTGAGCTGCAGGAGTGGAGAAGGAACCGAGTCAGGGTTTGCTCAGCAGAAGGAGCAAAGCACCTTTCTTACAGGGGGCAAAAAGGTTCCAATTGTCCCTCCCCAAAATCGTATCCTTTTTTAAATTACATTCTGGATTCTTTTTATTTGCCATTTGTGGGGCCCTGGGGTTTTTATTTTTTTTTACAGCCTGTGCAGTGCCCTGGTTTTGCATTGTCATGCTTTCCTCCAGTCAGGAGAGCTAGACATTTACCTGGAGAGGCCCAATGATTCCCGTGACTCCAGCAGCTGGGGATCTAGGAAAGACGCCAGATATCATGAAACAGGCAATAAAATCAGCTGACTAGATAATAATGCAAGTTCCAAGTTAAAGGGGTGTGTGCTGAATGAATTCCCTATGCCACAGAGTAACCGAGTGACCTAGGAGTCTTGGTGTGTGGGCGTGAAACTGATTAACTACCCCATCTATTGGTTTAATTATTGATGTATTCATTAAGTCATATATTAACAGAACTAGCAATTAGCCCCACTATTGGCCTGGGTATTAATTTAGACCCCGTTGACTCCTGGAAGCATTTACACACAGGAGATGTCCACTCAGCGTCCATGGAACTACTCACAGGTATAAAATGGAGGACGTGTAAGTCTAGGTAGGATTTTTGAGAGCTTAGGGATGCATTAATTTGTATGCATCTTTGTGGATTCCTTCTGATATCATTCCAAATTTTTCTAAGGTACCGAAAAATACCTGGGTTAAGACAACTGGGTGCAGAGCAAAGGGGATGCATGTATTTATAATGCAAGGCACCCCCGCCTCAGAATGAAATGCATATATTTATAACAGAATGGAATAATACGCATATTTATAATGCAAGATGCTCCGGCCCCAGAATGAGACCCCAGGATTGCCTGGATCAGTGATGTTTGAGCAGGGGAAGGGAACCTTTTTTGGGTCGGGAGCCGCTGACCCACAGAAAAATCAGTTGAGGGCCGCACACAAGCGAGAAGCAAAGTGAGAAGCCCCTGGCTGAGAGAGAAAAAGGCCCTCTCCACATTCCCCTCGCACTCCAGAGCCTAGGGGGGCCCAGGTTAGTAGATTTGGTGTACTCCAGCCCTGTGAGTGGGGGGCAGAGGGCTGGAGCGCCAGCATGGGCGCCCCAATGTGGGACACACCTGTTCAGGAGACGAATTCCATTCTCTCCCGCACTGAAACGGGACTAGGAGAGGAAATGCCCTTTGGCGGCATGAGGTGGTTCTAGCCTCCTGTGTGGGGTTTTTTCCCAGGGCTAAGCCCCAGTACCTCTGGGCCTGGCCGTTCGTAGCCCTGGCATCCGTTCTGAGTGTACAACCACGGTTTGAGCCCTGGGCCTCTTCGCTACACACGAAGCACAGCTTGTTCCCCGTACAAAGGTAGCCGGAAGCCCTGCAGCCCATGAAGTGGA
The DNA here is from genome assembly GCF_052426305.1 of Pelodiscus sinensis. Taxonomy (NCBI): domain Eukaryota; kingdom Metazoa; phylum Chordata; order Testudines; family Trionychidae; genus Pelodiscus; species Pelodiscus sinensis. The sequence goes on along the minus strand of NC_143071.1, from coordinate 4,637,311 downwards.
CAGCTTGGGTGCGGGATTATAGAAAGCCGGCAGAGGGACTTGATGCTGGGTGGCTAGTTCGGGTGAGGATACCCACGCCATGTACGCTGCAAAATTGTCTTAGGCACAAATTGGAAGAGCAGGGAGGAGATCTGAGGGCCAGCTGCTCAGCGGCCATTACGACTAATGTGCATGGGGCAGCGGTTTTCAAACGACAGGAGGCGACCTAGTGCTGGGGGGTGGAATGTCAGGCACTGGGTCTCACTGCTGCAGGGGGATCAGGGGAGCAGTGGGCGGGCTGAGGCAGCTCCCTGCTTGTCCCGGCACTGCAGACTGCGCTGTGCCCCAGAAGCGGCCGGCAGCAGGCCTGGCTCCTAGTTGGGGGGAGAGCACACAGGGCTCTGTGCACTGCCCCTGCCCTGAGCACTAGCTCCACACTCCCATTGGCTAGAACCTGCTGCTGGCCACTTCTGGGCCGCAGCCTGGTCTGGGCCTTAGCCCCCCTCCTACACCCGGTCCTCAGCCACCACCCTGGAGCCCATACTCCAGTCCCATTATGGGAGGTCGCAGCATCAGCAAGTTTCTTCAGCTGGGCCATGAGAAAAAAAGTTTGAAACCCGCTGGCCTCGGGTGCCCCTCTGCCGCGAGGCTGGAGGATGGGAAGGAAGGCAGAGCAGCAGTTGAGTGGTGGCATGCCGAGGTCCTGACCTCTGTAGTGAGAGCAGGCATCTACCAACCAGCCGCCCGTCTGCACGCCACCTGCTGCAAACCCTGCTATTCCCTGGCTGGACCGCACTGCAGTTACCCAGCAGGGGAGTCTCCAGCTACGCACAGGTGGCGTGTAACCCTCCTGCACCCGAGGGGGCTGTCGCACTGAAATGGGAAGACAAATTCCGTAACAAGCCTGCCAGGAGCTGGGGAGGGGGGGAAAGGGGAAGATAGGGATGCCAGGTGTCCAGGTTTCATCCGGACTGTCCGTTATTCGGGTCCCCTGTCCTGTAAAAAAAAAAAAAAAAAAGAAAATACTGGACACGTGCAATGTCCACTATTTCCTGTTTCCCTCGGAGGGAAGCCCATAGGGCACGGAAGCCCGGCGGGGACAATTTTCCCCAGCTGCATCTGACAGGGGTGGTGGAGTGAGGAGCACTGCGGGGACATTTAAAGGCACAGTGCTCCCCCCTTTTTTTTCTCTCATCAACTTTGGTCTCCCCCTTTTTTTTGTCCTCCACAGAATTTTTTCCTGGGGGTTTTTTTTTGTGGGGGGAGAGGGGGAATGCTTGGTATTTTTTGTTAAACCATCTGGTAACTCTAGGGGAAGGGCAGGTGTTACACAATTAGACAGCAAATGTACATTCTTATTTTAGTATTGGTATAAGAATGTACATGGGGGCTATGTCTACACTGGCACCCTTTTCCGGAAATGCTTAAAACGGAACAGTTTTCCGTTAGAAGTATTTCCGGGAAAAGTGCGTCTACATTGGCAGGATGCTTTTCCGGAAAAGCACTTCCCGTCATTTTCGCGATCGGGGCTTTTTTGCGGAAAACACTACTGTGCTGTCTACACTGGCCCTTTTCCGGAAAAGGACTTTTACCCAAACGGGAGCAGCATAGTTTTTCCGGAAAAGCACTGATGATTTTACAGTAGATTGTCAGTGCTTTTCCAGAAATTCAAGGGGCCAGTGTAGACAGCTGGCAAGTTATTCCGGAAAAGCGGCTGATTTTCCGGAATAAGTGGCCAGTGTAGACACAGCCTTGCTGTATAACGATTTGCCCATGAGATCTGTAGGCTTCTACAGTATTTCATCCTTTTTCTCATGAGTAGACAATGCCTCAGTTACAAACCAAGCTGGTTCTTCTAGTACCTATGTCATCCTTTGTCTGGGATGCTCTTGCTCTGTCAATTTGTTGTGAGTGGAGAATGTGTGTGAAAGTCCTCAGGACGGGCCAAATGGCCCCTGATGATTGAGACCCTTGCAGATGATGAGGGAACATCCTGGAGGTGGGATGAAGGCTGACAGAAGTGAGCAGAATAGCCAAGCCCTGGAGACAGGCGGATGCTCCCGAAGGAGAGCCCACAAACAAGAGATAGTGAAACCTGACTAGAAATAGCAAAAGAGAACTGCAGGGAAAACACCCCAAGATTCACACATGAAGGACTGCAGCACGACACCCCAAAACACACCGGCGCCAATGAAAACTGGATTACTGTCATGCACTTTATGTCGGGCTGCCTCTAAAGAGCCTTCGGAAACTTCAACTGGTCCAGAATACGGCTGTTCGAGTTTTAACCAACACTAGTTATAGGGAGCACATTATGCCAGGGCTTTGGGGGCTGCACTGGCTTCCGGTATGTTTCCAGGCACAATTTAAGGTTTTAGTTCTGACCTATAAAGCCTTAAATGAGTTGGGTCCGGGTATCTGAAGGACCGTCTTCTCCCCTACGAACCTGCCCGGGGATTGAGGTCAGCTGGGGAGGCTTTGCATCGTGTTCCCCCACTTGTGGAGATAAGATTAACATCTACGCGGAACGGGGCATTCTCAGCTTTTGCTCCCAGGCTGTGGAATTCTCTTCCTCGAGATATTCGCATGGCGCCAATGCTAGCGTTGTTCCGGCATCAGGCTAAAGCCACCCTTTTTACTCGTGCTTTTATTAATGTTTGAGTCTGCACGTGTGTGTTCCTCCTCTCTATGGCTACATCTACACTGGCATGAATTTCCAAAAATGCTTTTAACGGAACAGGTTGCTGGGCCCCCATGGTGAGTGTGGGGGGAGGGACGCCAGCTACTGCCTGGTACTAGGCCCCCCACAATACCCCATCTCACGTTGCTTGGAAGGAGGGAGAAGGAGGCAGAGCAGGGACAAGGCTGGTAGAGAGGATGAGGCAGGGTGAAGCAGAGGTGGGGCCTAAGGTGGAGGAGTGCACTAGGCCCCACATCTGGGGCACTGGGGTAGGGGTTGCCCCAAGCACCCCCTGTAGAGACAGCCCTGATCAAAGGTTAAGCAGAATCATTTTTCTACCTTCTCCTTGTGACACCCTTTTAGGTACTTGAAAGCCGCGATCCTGTCCCTTCTCAGTCTTCTCTTTTCCTAACTAAACAAACCCAATTCTTTCAGCCTTCCCTCACAGCTCCTGTTTTCTAGGCCTTTCATCATCATTGCTGCTCCTCTCTGGACCTTCTCCAATTTCTCCACCTCTTTCCTGAAAGGTGGTGCCCAGAACTGGACACAAGACTCCAACTGAGGCCTAACCAGCGCAGAGCAGAGCGGAAGAATCTCTTCTCGTGTCTTGCTCACCACACGCCTGCTAATGCCTCTCAGAATCATGTTGGCTTTTTTTGCAACAGTGTCGCCCTGTTGACTCATATTTAGCTTGAGGTGCACTGGGACCCCTTAGATCCCTTTCTGCAGGACTCCTTCCTCGACAGTCCCTTCCTATTCTGTGTGTGTGAAACTCATTGTTCCTTCTTAACTCTTATGGACCTTGGAAAATCAGTTGCACTAGCTTAGGCTCGTAGCTAGATTCCCTACACAATGAACGAGGATCCAAAAAAAACCAGCAGGGAGGTAGGGGGAAGAGTTGCCTGAACAATCCAATGGAAGAGGCCAACGAGAGGGGTGTGTCCTAAACCCCGCCCCTCTGGCAGATTCAGATGCTTTGGTACAGGCTGAAAGGGAGTGCTTGTCTGCATTTGCAACCCTCAGCCTTGAATCTTCTCCTGGATCAAGGTCACAAGCCGTTCATCTGCTCTTTTCATGTCGGTCAGCTGCAGCTTTGTTGACAAAGCAGGAAGTCTCTTGGGTGAAAAGCTTGTACAGGTTCAACCTCTCTTGTCCGGCATCATTTTAATTAGGCAGATGTCCACTTATCATGGGTGTGGCCAAGTTTCCCGTGCTCCCATAAACTTTGTCCTGGCTCTCAGCACTCTGTGCTGTTATTTAGCTCTAACATATCCAAGAGTCCAGCCAGCCGTGGAACTGTTGGTAATGCTGCTAGACAATATTGACCTCCTATGCTACAGCAAATTCTCTGGTTTGGCATTGGTCAGATCCCGAGAGTGCCGCACTAGAAAGTTTCTACCCGCACAGCAGTAAACTGGGTTTATAACAGGCCTAAGGAAACACACACACAGATTTTTTTTTCTCTGCCCAAAATGAATATAAACCTTTTGGGGTCTTTTTTTATCCATGAGAAAGTAGCAAATAAAGAAGGGTGCGTGTCCACATTTTTTTTCTTTTTGCCTCTGCTGTTTGCCTTTAAAGAGGAAAAATATACAATGTTCCCAAAATTGTACAACTTCACTTCAGTAAGGATTGTTTAAAAAAAAACAACAGACCAAAACCAAAAAGACGGCAGGGACGCAAAACTATACCACGTGCTGAAATAATGCCATATGCCGGTGCATCTGATTTTCCAAATCTTTCTTGTCCCTCTTTGACATAACTAAAGGGTCTGATTAAAGGGTTGAAAGTGAGGGGTGCGATTTTGACTTGCATAAAGGCCTGGAGTAGAACGGGAGGGAAAACCCAGCCCTGGTTTTGTAAGAGGCTGGTATGACTCAAGGGATTTTCAAAGCAGTTGATTGCTGCTGTGTACCTGGGCTTGGGTGGCGATCGGTGATGTCACTTCCAGGTAACTGAACATTCGAACATGTAGCCAAGTTGGAAAGTTTGCGTGACTAGAGTTCTGGCTGGGAACACAAAGATATTATTTTAAGTGATTGTCTCCTCCCCTTCCCTAACTTCCTTGTAACAAGACAGCATTCCTGTCTGACATTCCTTAACCACCGCTGAGTCGGGGAGGGGAAATCGAGAGGAGAGGAGAGAAAGGAAGAAAGCAAAATGTGTTAATTACTGAAGTCGCCCGAGTGTTTGTGGGATGGTGGTGGGTGGTGTGGGAGGGAGAGACCAAAACTGCCAATAAAGCAAGATAAAGTATGTAAGAATCAGATAATAAGGCCAATTAAAGAAAAGCCCGTCGGCTAAAGAATATGTCAACCAGATGTTTCCAAGACACAGAAAATCAGTGGTTTCCCCATAGGCCCATCATAGCACTTAAAAGCCTCCTTTATTCTCTCAGAGCTAGAACTCTTGAGTTCTCATTTGAAAAGGGGGTGATGCAATTCCCTCCAAGGTCTGCTTCGGGTAAATCAAAGGTAATCTCAGAAATTTGGACGTTGTCTGATCCCAAACTTTCTGTGCGGGTGAAATGGCGAGGCCATCAGTTGGCACTGAGGTGATTCTAGGAGAGCCAAGAAACTGTCATGATGGAAAGAGGTCAGAGCAAATTGAAGAGACTTAGGCCATGTCTACACTAAAGGGGAAGGACGCATTAAGATTCGCAACTCCAGGTATGTTAAATATATAGCTAGAGTCGACGTATCTTAATTCAAGTTTCCCCGTCATCCCCACAGCGGTATGGGAGCAAATGCTTCTATTGACTTCCCTTACTCCTCACAGGAGCAGGAATTCCAGTGCCGACTTGATAAATCTGAGATTGAGTTAGCAAGTCTTAACTAGACCCGCTAAATCAAACTCTAGAAGATGGATCGCAGCATTGTCAATCTTCTGTTTAGCAAAGATGTGGCCTTAGTAGTTGAAAGAATTCTTCAAAAAGGTCTCACGTTGAAAAGTGAGCCTCCGAAAGCTAGCCCTGCCCACCTCTTCTTGATCATCTCCAAGATAACTTAAACTCTACATCCTTCTCGCAGTGGAAACAGGATTGTGCTAGTCCCCATGAAACCCACGCACTATTGTGGGAAGATCTTACAGGCTTCTTTCCCTACAAGTTTGTGCCATCACCCAGACAACTCAGCAAGCACATTTCAGGTGACAGAATAAACCATCAAGTGTGGGAGGAATCAGAATCTCTGGAACAAGCACGGCATGGAAAGACCATGCCCAAACGCATGCTTTCTTGTGAAGGGTGTTCCCATTCTCTGCCTCCCGCCTGCTCAAGTTCCCTGGAAAGCACCTGCAAATGAGGGAGCTGCAGGCTACTCGGGTGCAGCGAGCACAGGACGACGGATGGTAGTAGTATGGGAAAGTAGGCCACTGCAGAAGGAAACACCTTCGGGAAAGGGGATAATGAACACACCCCCTAACTCTACGAGGGGATGTCACAGGTCTGGCTAATTTCTCCCCCGGCCCTTCCTGTTCCCTGAGGCTAACTTGACACTGTCACTTGGCTGCACTGAAACTGTCTCACTTAGGGATGTGAAAAAACACCCGCCTGAGCGCAGGAAATGTCCTTTCTGTAAAGCGCCAGCGTAGAAGCGCTGCAGACCTGCCCTTTGAATCAACTCCCACTCTGCTTTTGGGCCTCACACCGGCCCCCCCAACACGTGGTGGAATCGCAAGGTTCTTCCGCTCTCAGAGCAGGCCGTGGCTGCAGGCCCGGGCTTGCCTCAGCAGGCCCGACGAATGTCCAGTCCCCACAGTTCTGTTCCCTCCGGGAGCGATGATTGTGAGTAGGCCCTTCTGGCAAAATATTTATTTAGGGTAAAAGCAGCTCAGTGAAAACCACACTACACACGGTCTAGTTTGCCACACTTCTCCCCATCTTCCACGTCGGCGTCCTGGCAGACTTGGCTTCCCCTCAGCCCTTCCTCGGTGCCTCTTTCTGACGTGTCTGCTCCTCTCCCCAGTAGACTCCAGCCTATTTCTCCTCCCGACACGTTTCACTGTGGAGTGGCCTTTTGAGCTCCAGCTTTCCAGCGTGGACCAGCAAAGACTGCGTCTTTAAATCTTTGAAAACGATCCAGTGGGCGGGGCACTAGCCAACGAGACCCAGGTTCAATGCCCTGCCCTGCCCCACACTCCCAGCATAAGTCACTTTTAGATGTCCCAGATCCCTCTCTGCCTTGCAGGGATAACAGAGCTTCCAAGCCTCTCGGGGGCGTGGGAGGATACGCGATAAAAGAGGGTGAGGATGCTGAGAACTGCTGAAGAGCCAACCAGGTATTATTCTAACAGCCTCCCCCATTGACTCTCAAGTGTGTACCAGGAGGTGTTTACCTCAGGAGCCTTCCTGCATGGTCCCCACCGACAGAGCCAGCTCATGCATAGGACAGCTCCGGGCAGCCAACGGCGGCCGTCCCAACCGTCCTATTGTCAGGACGGTCCCCCATATTGATGGGAGCCTGCCGGGGTCCAGGGGATTACCTGAGGGGGCTGTCACTTGAACTCACTGCCCATTCCCCAGCCGGGTCGCTCCATTTCACCGCCGCGGCAGGAAGGCTTGTCCTGCTCCGTTCCCCTGAGCGATGCAGAGCTCGGGGCTGTGGAGTATACTGGGTTGGGGCACGCCACTTCCTGCAGGCATGGTGAAGCAAAGGAACCGGCCTGGGAGATGGCTTCCGTTTCCTGGGCTCCCATCGCCATGGTGAGAACAGGGGGTACGGCAGCCCTCTGGTGCCCCCCGTGCTAGGCTGCCTTGGTAAACCCTGGGTCATATAGTTTGAGGAGGGGGCTTCAGAGAAGGAGGAAAGGGAGGGTAGGAGGGGGCGGGGCCTGGAATTGCCCAGTGCCCCATAGGGTTGGTCCTGCCAACTGAATTCAAGCATTAGAGGTGGTCTATGGTCTTTGACAGTGTTTCTTACATTTTTCAAGACCGCAGAACACCAATCTTTTTTTTAATGCGGAACACCGGGAAAGTTGTCGAGCACAAAAAAAAGCAGGCATGGCCCCTTTAATTGCCACGCGGGTTATCCCAACTGAGCTTCCGTCTCCATGGGGGAAGAAAAAAAAAGTTAAAAGAGGCCGCGGTCCACCTCCGACTGTCTCGCGGCACACAGGTGTGCCACGACGCACAGTTTAAGAAACTCTGGTCTATGAAACATCTCACAATCCCATAGTGTGAGTTAGAGTCTGTCCGTTGGCTACAGATCAGACAGTCCCAGCAGTCCCTGCTCTGTCCCGGGGGAAACTGAAAGAGCGGGTAGGAACCCGGCATCAGGACATGCTGACACGGTCGCTGAATTGAATCCAGCAGGGCGACGTGTCGGGCAAGCATGATCGCAAAGGAGCACTCGGCTCAGGCTGCCCGAGAGCCAACATGTGCTGATACGTGGACCCACCTGGATCGCTGGAATCTCAGTCCCTAGCAGCTGGGGGGATGAGTCCTTCCTGTCAACTGCTGATTCAAGCGTGGTCTTGGTGGTGCATCGACCAGCTCTCCTGGGCCTGAAACGCAGCTGTGGAAAGGGGAAGAATTAAGGAGGGGAAATGGGGTTGGATGCATTGGAACCTCTGGTGGGTGCTTGAAAGGCCCTGCACAGGTGGACACGCTTTACACAGAAACCTTCCCTGAAAAGACAGCCATGGGCTCAAATTGCAGCAAGGGAGGTTTAGGGCGGACGTTAGGAAAAACTCTCTGTCAGGGTGGTGAAACACTGGAATAAGTTGCCTAGGGAGGTTGTGGAATCTCCATCACTGGAGACATTTAAGAGCAGGTTGGACAGACACCTGTCAGGGATGGTGTAGATGGGGCTTGGTCCTGCCGTGAGGGCAGGGGACAGGACTCGATGATCTCGCAAGGTCCCTTCCAGTTCTAGGATGCTGTGATTCTAAGTTTATGTTTAGGCTTCCGGACACAGGGGTAATGTACAATGAGATCAGAGGCAAATCTGCCTGCACCATAATTTGAGGACACAGCAGAGAAGGATTGTTCAGAGCAGTGAACGTCCTCTAGGACACCGATCTCCAGAAAGCAAGCAGCCAGCAAAGAGACAGGAGAAGCAGCAGTTTCAGAAAAGCAAACTGAGCCGCTCAGTAACCCTTCTCCAACCCAGTAGGGAAATCGCTGTTACGGGTTATTAAGAGCATCTGCATTGATCTTTCCTCAATAGTGCTGCAGAGAGTAGAGGCTCGCAAGGCATGCAGGGGACTGGACCAGAGGACCTTTCGAGGTCCCTTTAGCTATGTCTACACTGCACTGGAGGTATCCTGAAATAGCTATTCTGCATCTTTCGAGTGTGCTCGTTATTTCGAAATATAACGGGCTCGCTATTCCGACGTCCCTGTAAACCTCATTCCACGGGGAGTAAGGGACATTTTGGAATAGCGATTTATTTCTAAGTAAGTGCTGTGTAGGCAGCACCAAAGTTCAAAACGAGCTATTTCGAAATTGACTCGAAAGAAGCTACGCAATTTGCGTAGCTTAAATTGCGTAGCTTATTTCAAGTTCTGGGTGCAGTGTAGATGCACCCTTCCAGGCCTATGATTCTATGAGCCACTTGACTGCTTCACCACTCACCCAATGGGCAGTGAATGGCCATAGGGTGGGTGGGTGTGTGTGTGTGTGTGTGTGTGTGGTGCATGCGCACACGCTGAGAAGGAAGAAATATAGCTAATTCCTGTACGGGAACAAGCACCTTGATCAGTAAAGGGTCGTATTATTTTAGCGATGCTAGTTTCTAAACAAAATATAGATGAAGTTCTCTAAGGACTGTTTCGGTCGATTTTTTGTGGAAGGCGCAGCGATACAACAGAGACGGGCAGCAGAATATGGAAAGAAAGATAAACAGATGTAGAGAAAATGGTACAGAAAAAAGTTGTGTATACTGTAGACAAGCCCTGTTTCCACATGACCAGGGTTTCTTATGTTCTGTTCATTCCCTCTAGGGCACCTGGTATTGGCCACTGTCTGAAGACAGGACACTGAGGGTTTGTCTAGATTACATGCCTCTGCTGACAGAGGCATGACCCGACATAGTCAATGAAGCGGGGATTTAAATATCCCCGGCTTCATTAAAATAAAAATGGCTGCCGTGATGTGCTGGCTCAGCTGATCGTCAGCACAGCGCAACAGTCAAGATGCGGATCGGTCAACAAGGGAAGTCTTTGCTGACCACTCCCTTATGTCTTGTGAAACGAGGTTTACAGGAGCGGTCGACAAAGGCTTCTCTTGTCGACCGATCCGCGTCTTGACTCGCGTGCTGTGCCGACGATCAGCTGAGCCGGCACAGTGCGGCGGCCATTTTTATTTTAATGAAGCCGGGGATATTTAAATCCCCACTTCATTGACTATGTAGGGTAGCCTGTTTTACATGCCTCTGTCGGCAGAGGCATGTAATGTAGACGTATCCTGAGTTAGATGGGCCTTTGGTCAGACCCAGTATGGCCGTTCTGATGTGTTCTGTTTCTCTGGGTCAGGTCGCCCTTGTAACCTCTGAAAGTCCTCTGACCTTCACACCCCCATAAAAAAAATAATGATCTAAATGTGGAAACAAAAAACATTTTGTTTCCTTCTCCGCGAGTGCCAAGTTTCTAAAAAGAGCTAATAAAGAACGGTTACTCCAGGGACGAGGGAGCTGTGCTTGCAGTAAAATTAAAAAAGAAAAAAATCTTAACAACCTGAACCTTTGCCCAAAATGTGAACCCAGCCCAAGATACTTAACCCTCACAATTTGGGGGGCGGGGGAGAGGGAGGGTAAGAAAAAGGTGGTAAGACATTTTCAGTTTTTACTCTGCTTTGGATCCTGTCCTGTACCACAAGCAAACGTATTGAAATACCATGTGAGAGGCAGGCAGGAAAGGCCGGGTGAATGGGCTGGTATAGAATAGCACATTAGCGCTCTTGTGTTTTTGCTGCTTGGTCTAGAATCTAGATCTAGAAAGAACTCCTAGCCTACTTCTTCAGCCCTAATATGGTGGCAGTTGGGAGTAACTAGCAATAACTAGTGATAGGCTCTATGGTGTCTCTGGTGGTTCACCTTTCACTAATTAATCTCCCCCCGTCTGCCCTTGTCAGGCTGTAGTGACCCCCACCGCTGCAGCAGCTCCAGCCCCCACCAACTCACCAGAACCGATGATGTTATTCCAACAGTATATGTATTACACTGTGTTACACAGATCCAGGGGAGAACTTTAAAACACAAAGGGCAGAGAAATACCCGGCAAGGCACAAGTACCCGGAATTGTTACAACCCAATTCCTAGTTCCTGTTCTGCTAATCGACATTTGGCAAGTCGGTAACCCCCTACCCGTGCCTCAGTTTCCCCAGCTGTAAAATGAAGCTAATCCTTTGCAAAGCACTTTGAGATTGACTGCTGTTTGGCAGAATCAAGGGACCTGGGTTCTGACCTGGACTGCCACTCGCTGACTTAGGGACCCAACTATGACCGGGAGGGACCTAATGTGCCATATGCAATATTATAAACACCCAGTAAGAGACAGTTGCTGCCCAGGAGAGCTTACGAACAAATGAGACAGGAGTAAGACACAAAGGGGAGGAGACAGGAAGGATGATCCTCTTTGTTTTACAGCTGGGGAATTGAAACAGGGAGAGATTTGTTAAGTAACTTGACTGAGGTCATACAGGGAGTATGTGGCAGAAGAGAATTCCACTCTTCTGAGTTCCTAAGCACAGCACCCTCCTTTCTCTCTTACATTACTGCATTACTTACTAGACGCAATAGCACAAATACTTTTTCACCCTAATAAGTCCCAAGTATCAAAGATTTGGTGCAAACTAAAGGTTCACACTACTTGTGCACGGCAGGTACATAGGTACATTTGTGACCCTTAACAATAAAACCGCTTCCCATTGGCAGTCTGTAGGATCAGGAACATCTATGCACCTGTGGGTCTAACCTGTGGGGCCCAGAATAGGCCGTGTCCTCTATTTTGCACACCGATATTTGGAAAGCTCGCTAAAGCCAGGCTGCTTTTCCAAAGTACATTGGGTGCTACCTTTTCTAGACGAGTAAGTGAGAGACTTGAAAAGGCGAGCCATCTAAGGTCTCTTCCAAGCGGGGGTGGGGGAGTTTAAAAAAAAAAAAAAAGCACGGAGTGATTTTCAAGGAGCCCAATGATTTAGTGTCTCTTTCTTTCTCTCCCTACACTTTCTGCCTCCTGCACAAGGATCTATTGAGAAGCAGCAGAACAAACGTTCCCTTATGCAGCTCCAAAAAAAGTCTCCGTCGGTTTGTCTGAGACAGCTGCCTGTAAGCACGCTATGGTTACTCATTAACCGGGTCTCCCAGGGCTGGGGGAAAGGAGTAAACTTAATAGACCCTAAACAAGAATCAAAAATAAAATAAATAAATCAGGTGTCCTGGGAAATAAAGTGAAGCAAACAGGTGGACCGGGAGACACCTTGACAGTCCAACACAGAGGGGCATCTAGTCTCGCCGTGGTGCCCAGCCAGCCCCGGAGCAAGTGGGAAATGATAAGACTGAGAGTAAATGGACAGGCACAAAAGAATGAGATTATTAAAAGGGGAAGGGAAGAAAGACACTGGACAGAGGGGGACTTGTGCTCTGCTCCACTTTATATGCTTAGGGTACGGAGCAGGGGGTGGGGGTTATTACATTGCAAAGTTGCCTGGTTCTGCTCTACAGTAGAAATTCATTCCCGTTCCTTGGCCTTTTTGCATTAGAACAACAGACTCTTTGGAAACAGTTTCTGGGGAGACAGCTAACTCCACCAGCCACCTCCCAGGGATTCAGCCTTCGGCTCCCCGTCGCCGTCACCAACGTTCTCACTCGAAAAGGGCCCGGTCTACGCATTACTGCCTTCCCAGGATAGTGGGGATTGATGCCACAATTCTGGGGGCATGCCTGGTTGCAAAGGGGTAGTTATGAAAGTCAGGGCACCAATGTTCCTTCTAACCTTTTCTGCCCACCTGCAGGTTTTTCCCATCCGTGCGTGGAATAATTTTTATACACGTGTGCAGATGTGCACCACCAGTAGAAACACAAAACCTACTTGTGGGTGCTCTGCTAGTCCACTGGGCAGCATTTGAATCTCTCCTGAGCGGCAGCACAAGCACCCAGCTTACAAGGAACGCTGCAGGGTACCCTCGCCTGGTTCCTTTCCTTTATCAAGGCAGATAAAATGGCTCTGTGGCTGAATTTAAATCCCTATGAACACATATGAAATATTTCCAAAAATCAGTGGCTGTGTCTACACTGGCATGAATTTCCGGAACTGCTTAAAACAGAATACTATTCCGTTTTAAGTTTTTCCGGAAAAGGAGTGTCTACATTGGCAGGCTGCTTTTCCGGAAAAGCCCTTTTCCCGGAAAAGCGTCTGTGGCCAATGTAGACGCGCTTTTCCGGAAAAGAGCCCAGATCGTCATTTTAGCGGAAAAGACTACTGGGCTGTCTACACTGGCCCTTTTCCGGAACAGTGTTCTGGAATAAGGACTTATGCCCGAGCGGGAGCAGAATAGTTTTTCTGGAATAGCGGCTGATTTTGAACAGTAGAGCGTCATTGCTTTTCCAGAAATTCAAGGGCCAGTGTAGACAGCTCGCAGCTTATTCCGGAAAAGCGGCTGATTTTCCGGAATAAGTGGCCCAGTGTAGACACAGCCAGTATGGCAAGCAAACGTTATTTGCACAGGACTCGCTAGAATGCCCATCTCTTTAGGGGTGGTAACTCCTCTAGACCCGCATCCCAGCTTAACCTGCTGTGTAGTGTATTCCTCTACACCAGTGGTTCTCCAACCTTTTTGGCCCGGGGCTCATCCTGCTCAACGTGGAACTTTCCGCGAATCACTAGCCAACCACCCGCGATGATAAAATTGGTGCAGGAGGGGTGGTGGGTGGGGTCTGGCTGGGAGGTAGAGTGCAGGAGCAGGGTATCAGCATGAGGGAGGGTGCAGAAGCAGAGAGGAGGGGTGCAGGGTCTGGGTATGAATGGAGTGATGGGCGCTTATCTAGCGCTGCACCTCCTGCTGCTCCCATTGGCTGTATTCTGGCCAATGAGAGAAGCAGAGGAAGCCTCCAGGTGAGCGGTTTCCTGTGCTGCTGTCCCTCCAGTAGGGGGGAGGAGGAGCAACAGCACGTGGATCCACTTCCTGCCCCACAAGCCGGATCTGGCCTGCGAGGTTTGCACCCCCTTCCCAACGTGGGAAGCCAGTTCTTGCGCTCCAACCTCATGGAGGTTGTGGGGGGCTGAAGCGCCAATGCAGGCTCCCCACTGCAGAGGAGCCAGCTCCGAGCCCACAGCCCACCTGCAAGATGGTTGCAGACCACTCATAGTCCACGGACCACACTATGAGAACCACGGCTCCACGCTACTACGTTGGGCAGCGACCCCTGGAAAACCTGCCAGCAGTTCCTGGGTGGCTCTCTCGCCTCCCTCTGCCACATGAGCAACTGCACAAGCCACCGGCGGCGCTCACGTCGCTTAGCTCGAGACTGGAGAGATGCCACCTCTGCGTGGCAATGGGGAAACAGCGGGAGCCTGACAGCTCGCCAGTAGTTATGGCTGCAGCAAAACACTGGGTAGCTCTCCCACCAGCAATAGTCAATCAGCCCTCCCCGCAGCTCAGAACTTGGTACGTCCCAGGCTCGGCTTGCCCCACAATTAACTCGTTCTCCTCCACGTGCTTCTTATCGCTTGGTAAATCTCCGTTTCTAGCAATGGCAATCAAAGGAAGACGGACTCATAGATGCCCTACGAAATTCACAGTCCACGGCGGTCAATTTCACGGGAGTCCAGGATTTCAGCTATTTAAATCTCAAGTTTCTTGGGGTTGTAAATGTCGGGGTCCTGAGCCAAAAAGGAGTTGGGGGGGTCACAAGATTATTGGGGGGGGGGGGAGTGTGGCACCGCTACCTTTGATTCTGTGCTGCTGCCTGCAGGGCTGCCTTCAGAGCTGGGGGGCTCAGATCCGAAGGCAGAGCGACCACCAGCCTCAGCAGTGCTGGCGTGAGGATGACATGGTCTTGCCACCTTAACATCCGCGCTGCTGCTGGCAGAGCTGGGCTCTCGACTGGCAGCCACCACTCTCTGGCTGCCCAGCTCTGAAGGCCGTGCAAAAATGAAGCTGGCAACCCCATAAGCCTCCTAAAGTAACCCTGCAAAGTGCAACCCGCCGGCAACTCCCTTTTGGGTCAGGACCCCAAACAGAGAAACACCCGTCTCCCCATGGAATCTGTACAGTATCGGGTAAAAGCACAGAAGAGACCAGCTGTCATGGGGAGAAACTAGATTTCATGGTCCAAGATGCATGTTTCATGGCCATGAATTTGGTAGGGCCCTAAACACAGACAACCACCAGCGCTAACCAACAGGATCACCCGCCTGCCGGTGGTACCTAATAGTATCCACAGCAAACTACCACTCCAGTATGGTGTTGCAAGGCATGCTGATACATGAGATGCTTTCTTCTGGATGAAACGTAACCCCTGGATCCTGACGGCTTACTGAGTGTGTCTAGACTACAGGTGGGGGGGGTTTCGAAAAAAAGTAGCCTTTTTTCGAAAAAACGTCCCCTGCATCTAGACTGAGGCTGCGTTCTTTCAAAAGTAAATCGAAAGAACACGGCAGTTTTTTCGACCGTGGTAAACCTCATTTTATGAGGAAAAACGCCTTTTTTCGAAAGCGCTCTTTCGAAAAAAGGCATTCTTGAATGCAAACTGTGCTTTTTCGGAAAGAGAGCATCCAGACTGCCTGGGTGCTCTCTTTCGAAAAAGTGGCTTGCTTTTTCGAAAAGACTAGTTGTAGTCTAGATGCTCTTTTCCGAAAGAGGCTTGTCGTCTAGACGTAACCCCTGTGCCTGCAGAGCCCGTAACACGTTTTGCAACGAGACAAGGCTTGCTCTACTTCTGTGGCCCCTCTCACTGCAGTATCTGAGCCCTGTGCAAGCTTCAAAGCATTTATCCTCACAACACCCCTCGGAGGCAGGACAGTGCTGCATTTCACAAATTGGGGAAACTGAGGCACGGAAGGGTGCAGCGACTTGGCTTAAAGTCGTAGAAAATCTGTCCAAGCAAAGATTTGAGGTCAAGTGTCTGGTGGCCACCCTAACCCCGAGGCCATCCTTCCTGTGAGTAGACCTGTGTCAGTCTCTCCCCTCCCGCACCATGCTTTCCGATAGACAGGGCATTCTCGCCTCATGGTGGATCATCTTGCACCATTGCTATGCACTTTTAAGCAGCTTCCACTTTTTTCTCCCATCCCAGAGGGTTCTGCCTTTCAGTGGTGGGTGCAGCAACTCCCATATCATCTCTTGGGATCCTTGGAGATGAGAGAGACCATACAATGCTCTCTACTCTGCACTGGTTAGGCCTCAGTTGGAGTACTGTGTCCAGTTCTGAGCACCGCATTTCAAGGAAGATGTGGAGAAATTGGAGAGGGTCCAGAGAAGAGCAACGAGAATGATGAAAGGTCTAGAGAACATGCCCTGTGATGGAAGACTGAAAGAATTGGGTTTGTTTAGTTTGGAAAAGAGAAGACTGAGGGGGAACACGATAGCAGTTTTCAGGTATCTAAAAGGGTGTCATAAGGAGGAGGCAGAAAACTTGTTCATCTTGGCCTCTGAGGGTAGAACAAGAAGCAATGGGCTTAAACTGCAGCAAGGGAGGTTTAGGTTGGACATTAGGAAAAAGTTCCTAACTGTCAGGATGGTCAAACACTGGAATAAATTGCCCAGGGGGGTTGTGGAATCTCCATCTCTGGAGATATTTAAGAGTAGGTTAGAGAAATGTCTATCAGGGATGTTCTAGATAGTACTGGGTCCTGTCCTGATGGCAGGGGACTGGACTCGATGACCTCTCGAGGTCCCTTCCAGTCCTAGTGTCCTACGAGTCTATGATTAATGTACAGAGTGATTGCTGCGACTGTCAATGGGGGAGGGGATTCTTCGCCTGCGGCGGAGTAGATCCTACAGCAGCAGTTTTCAAACTTGTTCTCTCATGACGCAGCTGAAGAAAATCGTTGATGCTGCGACCCCACAGAATGTGACTGGAGTGTCGGCTCCAGGTGGGGCTGAGGATGGAGCTTTGGGGGGCTGCGGCTTTGAAGGGGGTCAGGGCTGGGGCAGGAGGGCTTATATTGAGTGGTGCAGCGAGGGGGCTAAGGCAGCTTCCTGCCTCTTCTGGCGCCACAGACCAGGCTGTGCCCCAGACGCGGCCGGCAGCAGGTTCCCAGCCAATGGGAGTGCGGAGCTAGTGCTCGGGGCAGGGGTAGTGCATGGAGCCCTGTGCGCTCTCCCCCACATGTAGGAGCCGGGCCTGCTGCAGCCACTTCTGGGGCGCAGCGCAGTCTGCAGTGTCAGGCCAGGCAGGGAGCTGCCTTAGCCCCCCACTGCTCACCTGACCCCCCTGCAGTAACGAGACCCAGAGCCCAACATTTCACAGCCCAATACCGGGGCATGACCCATCGTTTGAAAACCTCTGTCCTACAGAACACCTGGCAACCCTTGGGATTCAGGAGTCAAAGTCTTCTGAAAAAACTCAGCTTCTTCTGCCTACTGCATATCCTTTGCAGTCACCGCTAGGCCTCACGGCCCCAATCAGCCCAGTTTATCAAGGGAGACAGCGTAGCCTGCATTGTCCAAAGAGATTATCTGCTGTCCTTCAAAGCCAGAATACAAAGGCAGCCGCATACGCTAATAGTGAGAAAAAGGTGTGGGGGGGGAGAGATGTAAGAAAACCATTTTCCCCCTGCGGGTCAGCTGGTTCTTTGGAGAGACAGGTACTGTATGATTAGATTTTTGTGAAATGCTAAACATCTGGAGCTCAGCATTACAAAGCAGCCTTTGTGTAGCTGGTAAATTATCGGCAATAAAACAGCACTTGCTGCCGAGAGCTTCAAGCCAAAAGAGGGAGAAGAAAGAGCAAAGAGCCCAACTGGAAATTTCCAACCTTTTCTGAATTCTCACAAATATTTTCTGTGGTTCTGTGGGGGAGCGGGGGGAGTCACCTGACTCACTTCCCATGACGGGCACTGTCTACACTGGCAAGCCAACAATCATCGGCATGACCTTTTTTTGTAATTATTTACATCGGCGTTCGCTGAATCCTCTGGTTTTCCCCTTCAAGAGGCATTGCTCTTTGTTTTTAACTAGATCCAGACTGTGCTGCGCCCATAAGCAACCGCATAATCAACACCCCAGTGTGTCCTGCTTGTTGTCTACAAGCAACACTATTATAAGAAGTCGGTACACATGGTGGGATCCAACCGTATACATGGCGTGATCCTGAAAACACTCAGGTATGAAAGCAACTATGCAGATGAACATAGGGGGTTGGAACGAGTCCCATATGAGGAGAGATTAAAGAGACTGGGACTTTTCAGCTTGGAAAAGAGGAGACGAAGGGGGGATATGATAGAGGTCTATACAATTATGAATGGTGTGGAGACAGTGAATAAGGAAACGTTATTTACTTGTTCCCATAATATAAGAACTAGGGGTCACCAAATGAAGTTAATAGGCAGCAGGTTTAAAACAAATAAAAGGAAGTTCTTTTTCACACAGCGCATAGTCAACCTGTGGAACTCCTCGCCTGAGGAGGTCGTGAAGGCTAGGACTATAACAGGGTTTAAAAGAGAACTAGATAAATCCATGGAGGTGAAGTCCATTAATGGCTATTAGCCAGGATGGGTAAGGACTGGTGTCTCTAGCCTCTGTTTGTCCAAGAGTGGAGATGGATGGCAGGGGAGAGATCACTTGTGTTCTTATGAACAGTCCCATTGAACCCACCACAACTACTCACCCGTGTAAAATTAAGCTTAAGGATTTAAAGGCGTGGCCCTATCC
Source organism: Pelodiscus sinensis (assembly GCF_052426305.1). Taxonomy (NCBI): domain Eukaryota; kingdom Metazoa; phylum Chordata; order Testudines; family Trionychidae; genus Pelodiscus; species Pelodiscus sinensis. The sequence continues at coordinate 4,618,838 of NC_143071.1, read as the reverse complement.
AGCACAATCTCCTTTCCTTTCTCACTGCCTTGGTTCCCGTTGGAGCCTTGGATGCAAAAGGAATGCTGAGCCTGTGATCTGAAAAGTACGCTAGGATCCTTGGGTCTGAAAGGTAAATATGCTTTATCCCGCCTGCCCCTTGGGGGGAGGGGACTAGTAATAATGGTGGCTGGTCCCTAAAAAAATCAATGGCACTGATCAGAATTACAAGTCAGAAGTGACACCAGCTAGGAGTTCACCACTGATTTGAAAATGGAGAGTTTGGGTCAATATGCCGGCTCATGAGTGTTTTGATCCTATGATGGGCACTATTCAAACCCCTTAAAAACATCCAAGCAACACTCCATCCACGTACCTTGTGCCTTCCAATCCCGGGGAGAGGCAGAGCAACGGGTCTGTCTCACACTTTGGGTACGTCAGCACAGCAACATTACTTCGAAATAACTTAGTCGGCATCTACAAACACAGCAGGCAGGTATTTCAAAACAACGTTGAAACACTGTCAAGCTGGAGGACTTCTCATTCGGACTCCTCATTGTACAAGGAGTAAGGGAAATCGGAGGAAGGGTGCTCGATTTCAAAGTAAGTGCTGTGTAGACGCTCCCAGTTTCGAAATAAGCTACATCATTGATGTAGCTCAATGGATAAGATCTGGAAGAGCAAAGCAATTAGCTTAGGAACAAAGCTTATGTTCTTGAAAACGTATGTATTCAGCAGCATGTGGCATGGATGTGAGACATGGGTGATAACGAAAGATTTGAAGAGAAGGATATTGGCGTTCGAGAGGAGTTGTTATAGAAAGATCCTGAGAATAGGATGGATGCAGAAGGTCACCAACAAGGAATTATATAGAAAGATCCGGATGAAACATCCCCCTTCTGTTCTGAAATGTGATTTGTCCTTTTCATATGTGTTCTTTTTTTTAATTGTATCCTTTGGTATATATGGTTGTGACAATTTTCTTCCGCTATTTGATCTGAGGAAGTGGGTCTGGCCCATGAAAGCTCATCACCTAATAAACCATCCTGTTAGTCTTTAAAGTGCTACATAGTCCTGTTTTTTGTTTCAGCTACACCAGACTAACACGGCTACATTTCTATCACTATTCTACCGCAGAAAGTTATACAATGGAAGTTACAGCTATTCGGGCATCTCTGCAGAATGAACAAGCAAAAAGTTAAGACCCTGGTATTCGGCATAATGGAGGGTCCGAAGAGGAGAGGCAGACCCCACAGAGAATGGGGAAATGATATAGTAGATTTGTGCGGAGCTAGTCCACGGAAACTAAGCCACTCGGCACTGGACAGGGAAAGATGGAAGGAAAATAGTGAGGGAGGCATCGGACACCATCGGTGGTTGATGATGATGATGAATTGGTGTAGCTTATTCCGAGTTAAGCCCAAGCAAACCCTTGGCGCATGTGATTTACGTTTCAAGCTATTGCCTTCCTCCCCCCCTGCCACACACCAGAACGAAAGCTGCGACAGAGGAAAGCCACCAGTGTCATCATAAAAAACGGCTCCTCTGGAATTTAGGCAGCTAGTCAGCTTCAGCGAGGAACATCAGAAGACAGAAACCACTACAACCGTCCCACTGAAAGACTAGCACGAGCCTGGATCTTGCAACCGACTGCCCAGGGCCAGCACAGAATCCACTGCAGGATCAGGGCCATGGTGCGTCTGTGTGTTTTCCCTAGAGGCCTAGCACAAAAATCCACTCATTGAGCACACCTGGCAGTAAACACTGGGCTTTCAATCTCAGCCGGCCGTGCCTTCCTTTAAGCGGAGGGATGAGGAAATACCAGACTCTCCAATAATAAATAGCGCATAAAAAGTAACCGTTTGTGAAAGTCCAATCACAGAAGTAGCGGGCTCCTCTGAGGAGCCCCACCGCAGGCGACGGACGCTTTTTTTGAGAGCCACTGTGCACAGCCGCGGATGGTCTCCTGGAGGAAGGGACAGTGTACTTTCTAAGACTCACAGCTGGGGGGGGCTCTCCACCCTGCCACCCCCAAATTACACCCCTTGCCTCCAGGGGAGAACAATGGGCTGCAGGGAGAACTCTCCGTGAGAGCCGCTGAATGCTTTTCACGCCACTGAGAAGTCTGAAAAAGGAGCAAAGGCCTGGAGTCCTGGGCCAGGCCTTGCCCCCAAGACCAGCCCTGATGTGTCCGTCACTGTCTCTCTCTCCCCCACAGTGTCTCCTAATGAAAAAATAAATTCAGGACATCACGTACAGCAGAGGTGGGGGACCTTTTTTGGGTCGGAGGCCACGGACCCACAGAAAAAAATCAGTCGGGGGCCGCAAAAAAATCCCCACCGCTCACGGAAGGGACCCTCGCCTGAGAAAGAGAAAGACATTCTCCACATTCCCCTCACACACCAAAGCCTCGGGGGTGGGAGGAGGCTCGTAGATTTTGTGTGCTCCAGCCCTGTGAGGAATGGCGGGGCGGGGGGTAGAATTTTGCCACATCTAAATCCGACGTGGGCCCCACACTACAATGACGAGAAAACCCGGGCACAGGCACCAGCCACTTGTGTGAAAATAGCCTCCGGGGGTTCCGAAAATTGCGAGCCCCAGGAGGTCCCCTGCGTCAGACCCATCGCGAAGGTGAGATGAAGTTTTGGCCGCCCCTTTGCTCTATAGCGTGACGAGAATGTGATACACCTGTCTCCGTCTTCAGGTAGCAGGCAAAGGCCTGCCCTTCACAACAATGGCTCCCATTGTATCCCCACCTCCCACTGCAGTTCCTATTGACTGGGAAGCCCAATCCGTCAGCGCCTGTCAGTGTCTCCAAAACACACGACGTTCGTTATTGCGCACACACACACACACGGCGTACCACAAAGCCCCCAGGCCCTCTGAGCCGCGCTCCTTAACACGCAAGGTGTCAGTCAGCTCAGGCGATGTGGGAGGAGGCGGCTGTCAGGCTTCACCGCCAATCGCAGGCAAGGGAGAGAATATTTAAAGAGGAACCGTCTGCAAACACCACCCTGTAAAATCATTAGGGGTGTGGGGACAGTCCGTGTCTCGCTGCCTCCCGGAACAACACGAGCCATTTAGAACACAAACCGGAGGCGCCCGGCAGAGAGACGGCTTGCGACGTGCAGCAGGGAGCTCGTCCCATTCTGCCAGCGTGGCCGTGGGTATCCGAGATGATGACGTGCTCGCGCCAGCCCTGGAAGCGGAGGTCCGCAGCAGTATTCACAGACCACAGCCAGCCGGAGTGGTGGCCTTGCAAGACCTCCCGGCCAAGGCGCCTCCGCCAACATGTATTTGTATTACGACAGCATCTAGGAGGTCTAGTCCTGGATCAGGTGGTGTAGAAACACCCAACAAAGAGACCGTCTCCACTTCGGCGCGCTTACAATCTAAGTATAAGACAAGAGCTAGACAGGCCAAGTCAAGGAAACAGGGACACAATAGAATTGGAGCAGGCCTGGGGCCCCCTTTGAGTCGCTGTGCCGGGTGCGCCGCATGGCTTTGCGGGCTGAAATGGGGGCCCAAGAGCCGTGCTTTTGGCAGCACGAAGGGCTGACTGCTTTTGGCCCCACCCCTTCCGCCCAAGGCCCCACCCATCTATTGGAGGCTCCGCCCCTTCCAACTGAGGCCACGCCCCTTCCAGGGGCATGGAGCCAGGCCTACCCACACCTTGCCCCCAGGCCCACGGTGGCTGTCAGCCCCACTGGATTGGAGGAGCCAATTCTAGAGCAGATACCCCAATTCAGTCCTGGGTCCCTCCTGCCGAGATTGCCTCCAGGGGCCCGTTGGTGCCGGCTGCACGGATGTACATTTTGACACGTGGATGCCTGTTCTCCAGGAGTGAGACTGAGAGCCCATAATTACCACACACAGTAACTGGACAGCAACAATTCGGGTCTTGCCTGACCCTAAGTTTCATTTTTTCCAACCGTTCAAAATCTGTTTGAGGCGGAAGAGGGCGGGAATCCATCTCCATGTCTAGATTTTAATTCTATAACCGAGGGCCTTCTTTGCACCTCTACCACTAACTAAAAACCACAAGGACCCCCCTGCACACACACAAAACCTACTTTGCTGGGGAGGGGAATCATTTTCCTTTTCCTAGATCTAGTGTTGTGGGGCAGGATCCACCCCTCGTTTCGAGCTGAGGAGAAACTTGGCTTGCCAGCGCCGGTCACCTGCAGAAGCCGGGCGCGGACGCTGCCCACGAGAACGCGTCAGTCCTTACGCAAAGCAGGCGATACAAGGAGACATCAGCTTGGGTAACCTTCCAAGAGAGTCTAAGCCACAGAATCACACTCCTGCTTCGCATGAGGCCCAGGTGGATTTCAGTTTTCCATTTTATCAGCTTGTCATCTTGTCTAAACACCCTGCGCCTCACGCCACAGATGGGAAGGCAGCGACGCTCGGGACTTTCGCGCCATTCCTTGGAACCGTCGTCTGTGTTGCTTTGCTACGGCTGTTTTCATCCACGTTCCGCAGGCTGGGGGAACACGCCACCTGTCCAGTCTTGAGTGTGGCGTAATCTGGCGCTATTTCTCCCCCTTGAACCCAGCGCCCCACCAGGAAACGTCTGTCCGGGAGATGTCAAGGATTGAAAGAACAGAGTCAGAACCCTCCTCTCCTCCACCCCAATGCAGCCCCCTTCTGGAACGAGGCCAGGGCAGGAGGATGCAGAGAGGAAAGCGAGCGAGATGCTTGCACTGATCTTCTCTCTGACACGTATCTTCACTCCATAAAGCATCAGAGGAGTCTAGCCTCCCCAGCCTGGCACGTCTCCCAAGCACTGAAATCCACTCGGAACACACGTTGGGGGTGTGAAAGCCTCACACGACCCAGGGGCTTTTTAACAACAGTGGAACCAGACCGACCGTGCTGGGTTGGACTCCAGGCCCATCTTACAAGAAAACAGGAACAGGAAACAATTCCCACCATGGGCTTCCGCCTATCCGCCAGAGCCAATCTCAAGGAGATTTGCAGCAGGGGCCGGGGGGTTTTGAGAATACGACATGAGTTCTACAGGGAGAGATGCAGATGCGGGATAACCGACTGGATGCCATTCGCGGTCCAGGAGAGCTGGCAACCTGAGCCACTTGCTGGAGGCAACTGCCGAGTCCCAGGCCGAGGCCAGGAGCAGGGCCCCAGGCTCACGGTTGGGCCCCTTGGCAGCTGCAGAGCCTCCAGGGCCAATAGCCTGGGCCTGGACTTGAGGGCTGCGAAGCCTGTGGGAGCGGAGCTGGTGGGACTCCAAAGGCCGGTGGAGCTTATGAGACTAGTGGGCAGCAGGGAGGCCAGTAGGATCCTGGACAGGACCCCATGAGGACTGCCCAGAGACAGGGACCTGCAACTGGTGAAGATGGTGGTGAGTCAGCAGTGTAGGGCAAGCCCCTGCACCCCTACCTCCCACACCTATCCCGCGCAACTTCCCACCCATGTGGAGCTAAGGGAGTGGGGGAGTTGCTGCAGCATCCCAGGGCGCCAGCTGTTCCCCCCCCCCCCCCACACACACACACACTGGGGCTCCGCTGTTGGTTCCACAGGCCAAGGACTCTGCTGCCTTCTCTCTGGGGCATGTGGGATTGGCCACTGTCAGCAGACAGGATACTGGGCTGGATGGACCTTTGGTCTGACCCAGTCTGGCTGTTCTGGGTCCTGACTGCCAGCCCCACATGCTAGGGCTTTGCTCCTGGCCTTAGCTGGAGGAGGAGGCATGGGTGCAACTTGAACCCACAATCCCAAGCTCAGGAGGCGGATGGCTTATCCATTAAGCCATTGAGACCCATCCTGCTGCCCTCCCCTCCCCTGATGCCTTATTCTCCCTCTCTTCAGTGGATGCCAACTACAGCCTGGAGGGAAGCTGGTGACCCCCCCCCCCTTTCATACCCCTTTGCATCAGCACCCCCGCTCCTAAAAATGCCCCCACGCCCCTGGCTTTTCATTCAGAGAGCAGAGGCGAGAGCGTGCCGGTCTGCTCAGTCACTGCCCTCTTTTGCTCTAGAATCTGGCAAAGGGCGAGTTGCCCTTTGGAGTGTGATTCAGACCCCCCGGTGGAACGAAGCTACGGACCCACATCAAGCAACCGCGCTCACGCTCGTGACAGAGTTAGGGCCCAGCTGGCTTCCACGGAACATCCCTTGGCTTCCGTGTACCAAGGTGGGGTACAGCGACCTAGCCATAGACCGCCCGAGTCCGTGGACCGAGGTGCCCTGGAAGCTGTGGGGAAAAGTCGCTCAGAGACATTGTGTTTCTCCAACAGGCTCTCTGCATCTCCCCCTCCCGCCTGCCCAGATCGCTGGGCTGGACACGTTCATCCGCTGCCGTCACTCATGGGCCCGGTTGGCCGGCCCTGCTCCAGGACGGCAGAGAAGCGAGGATCCTGGACCCAGAGATCAGGGCTACGGGACATGCACTGGGTCCCCCCACAGGAGCACGCCTGCTGGTTCCACAGAACCCGCCTTCCCAGCCCCCAACAGTGATCCTCTCCATCCCCACATATTTCACCCCTCTGTGGCCTTCAGGGCGACCTGGTGGCTGCTTCCTTTTAGCTAAGTGTGGGTCACCTGGGAACCAGCTTTCTGGCTTCCACCTGCTCTACAGGCGCCAGAGGCAGACTTCTCCCTAGCTTTTCCCCCAGCCCCCGAACACAGACACCTCGTCGACAGGCAGACGAGAGAAAACACTTCCTGTCCGCCCCGATGGCTCCTAGCCGGCGGGCAATAATGTTTTGCCGGCAGACACTTCAGAAATTTTTGAAGTGACCCCGGGCTGCACCGGAAGGGCGGGGCCTCAAGCAGAAGGGGCGGGGCCAGGATACTTCCCTGTTTCCCCACCCACAGACCCGGATTGGTCTGGGGGTGGGGGAGCACCTTTGCCCTCCCCTTCAAAGGTTCCCCCTAGGTGCCCATGCCCCTGGCGGTGGGAGGAGACTTTGCATGCTCCCCCTTCTGCCCCCAGGCCAATCAAGGCTTGGGGGAGGGGGAGCACGTGAAGTCTCCTTCCAACCTCCTAGGAGCACGAGGTGCTTTTAAGTGCCGCACGCTCCTTGCAGGGCAGGGGCAGGGCGGAGGAAACTTTGCGCGCTCCCCCTTCTGCCCCCTAATTGACCTGGAGGTGGGAAAGCGTCAGGGCCACTGTGGGCTGGATCAACCCATTTGGTGTGCTGGATCCGGCCCACGGAGGCCTTTTTGCCCACCCCTGTCCTAGGCCAACCCCAAGGGCACATATCACCACAATGCTTCCAGAGAACATCAGAGCGGCCAGACTGGGTCAGACCGAAGGTCCATCCAGCCCAGTGTCCCGTCTGCCCACAGTGGCCGATACCTGATGCCCCAGAGGGAGGGAACAGAACAGGGAATCCTTATGTGATCCCTCCCCCATCGCCCATCTCCAGCAAAGACATCCAGCCCCTGAAAAAGAGGTTCCCCTGGGGTGTGCGAGGCCAGCTGTGTGTGCAGCATCGCCCCAGGCCAGGAGGAGGTCACCAACCTGGGATGACGTTGGCCAGTTTAGCCGGGACTCGCGGTAGTCTCTAATACCTGCTGCTGGGTCGTCCTGGGGACGACAGTGGATGAGAAGCTGGATGTGAGTCAGCAGGGTGGCCCGTGTAGCCAAGAAGGCTACTGGCATATTGGGGTGCATTAAGAGGAGCACTGCCAGCAGATCCAGAGAAGTGATTATTCCCCTTTGTTGGGCACTGGTGAGGCCACATCTGGAGTATTGTGTCCAGTTCTGGGCCCCTTGTTACAGAAAGGATGTGGCTGCATTGGAGAGAGTCCAGCAGAGGGCAACCAAAATGACGAGGATGCTGGAGCACATGACTTTTGAGGAGCGGCTGAGGGAACTGGGCATATTTAGCCTTCAGAAGAGAAGAGTGGGGGGTGGAGGGGAGATCTGAAAGCAGCCTTCAACTACCTGAAGGGGGTTCCAAAGAGGCTGGAGAGAGGCTGTTCTCAGTAGTGGCAGATGGCAGAACAAGGAGCAATGGTCTCAAATTGCAGTGGGGGAGGTCTAGGTTGGATCTTAAGAAAAACTATTTCCCTAGGAGGGTGGGGAAGCCCTGGGATGGGTTCCCTAGGAAGATGGTGGAATCTCTATCCTTCGAGGTTTTTAAGTCCCAGCTTGACAAAGCCCTGGCTGGGATGATTGGGTTGGGGTTGGTCCTGCTTTTAGAAGTGGATTGGACTCAGTGACTCCTGAGGTCTCTTTCAGCTCGAGGATTCTATGACTTCAGGTCATATCAGGTTTCCAGCTGAGTATTTGCCCAGCACAACAATGTCACTCCAGTTGGGGAAGCAAAGTGGGAACTGGGCAAAGAGCCAGGAGCGGTGATCTCCAACCCATCGATCGCGATCAACCGGTCGATCGCGCTGTCTCCAACTGTCCATCTCCACATTCCCTCTGGCCTGAGTGGCTGCCCGGCCCCACACAAGAAATTTTAGGTCCACTCTCCTCATTCACAGAGCCGTGCAGCATTCACCAACACTCACTTTCCTGCGGGAACGGAAGGTGAATGGGGGTGGTGCTGGTCGGGTCACGTGGTGGGCGGCCGGCTGCCCCTCTTTGCTCCGGCTAGAGCTGGAGTGCGGTGAACGGAACACTGCGGCCAGCTGATTGTGCCACATGGCAGCGAGCAGCTGTCCCCTTTGCTCCGGCGGCCGCACTGGCAGGTAACGTGCAGTTGCAGGTGTCACATTGCAGCTTGGTGCGTAGAGGTCAAAATCATAGAATCCTAGGACTGGAAGGGACCTCGAGAGGTCATCGAGTCCAGTCCCCTGCCCTCATGGCAGGACCAAATACTGTCTAGGCCATCCCTGATAGACATTTCTCTAACCTACTCTTAAATATCTCCAGAGATGGGGATTCCACAACCTCCCTGGGCAATTTATTCCAGTGTTGGACCACCCTGACAGTTAGGAACTTTTTCCTAATGTCCAACCTAAACCACCCTTGCTGCAGTTTAAGCCCATTGCTTCTTGTTCTATCCTCAGAGGCCAAGAACAATTACAAACAAAATGTCCAATTACAAACACCTGATTTTAGATTTCTATAGCATCCATGAAAAACAGACTGTTTCTTCTACAGCCCTGTCTTGGGGGTAGATCTTGGGCTGCACGTAAATGCAAAAACCGATCTTCGGCTGGAAAAGGTCAGTGACAGCTGGTCTGGAGGCTGCCAAAACTCAGCTCTGCGAGGGGTGGGGGAAGGAAGGGAGAGGGTGGCTCTTTCCACCCGCCAGTGCTGCCTTTTTATAACAATTACAGAGGCCTCCGGGGCTTTCACACCCATTCCCCTGGATGTCCCTGTGTTCTTAACAACTTAATTTGTTTAATGACTCAGGAGGCCCTCGGGCCCCCTCAGGCTGGTTGTCTGGCTCCATTTCCTTGGGCTCTGCAGGGTTTTTAAGAGCAGCCCATCAAACCACAGCCCCCCAAGCCAGCAAAAGGGAGAGGTTTCGAAAGCGCCCAGGAAAGGCGGTTAAAAGCATTTCCCTCCCAGAGCCGGGACGTTCCCCGCGCCAGGGAAAGCAGAAGGACCTAACGCTGGCGCTTGCTCGCTCATCCTGAAGGTGGACTGGATCCAGCTTTGTGCACTGGATCCAGATGCGGATTGCTCATCCCACCCCAGGGGGTCTCATGCTCTTTGGGCTGCAGCCCACCCCGCTGCACACAGGCCTTTCCGCGGAGCACCAGCCAGCCAGGAAGACAAAATGGAAGCAGAAGGGGGTGGGCTGCAGGGTCTGGCCTGGAGATTGGGGGGATTGGGTGGGAGGGGGGGTGCAGGCTGAGAGTTGGAGGGGTCTGGCTGTGAAGTTGGGTGCAGGAGCAGGCTGGGGGGGGCGGTCTGGCTGTGAAGTTGGGTGCAGGAGCAGGCCGGGGGGGGGGGGTCTGGCTATGAAGTTGGGTGCAGGAGCAGGCTGGGGGGGGGGTCTGGCTGTGAAGTTGGGTGCAGGAGCAGGCCGGGGGGGGGGGTCTGGCTGTGAAGTTGGGTGCAGGAGCAGGCGGGGGGGTCTGGCTGGAGTGCCTCCTTGGGGCCATAGTCTAGGTGCCTCGTATGCTTACCTGCAGATGGGCGCCCTAACAGTGTTCCTGGTAAGCTGAGCGCTTGGGCGGCCACCCAGGAGAGATTCAAAGGCCGCCCAGCTAACTAGCAGAGCACCCACAGCCGGCATGTGTTTCTGTGGATGGTGCGCATCTGCACATGCCTTGGTGCACGGAACAAAATTTATTCTGCACATGGATGGAAAAACTTTGAGGAAACGTTGCTCCCTGGCAAAACTACGTCTCACATATTTGCGCCACAGTCTCTCTGGAGGAGCTGCCGTGATGCATCATGGGAAATACTAGATGGATATGTGACTTTCCTGTGGTGACTGCCACTTACGTGCCAAGCTAGGAACTGCTTCTAGCTCCGAATTCCTCCGCACTAGAATTCATTAGTTACCCTCCCCTGCATTCCTTTAATGCATCCATTTTTCTTTATGACCTAATCTTCCCTTGGCTCCAGAGCGCAGCTTTATAGCGGAGAAATTCTGCCTCTGTTTCAGTGTCAGCAACACAAACTGGGGCCAATTTCTCCCCTACTGTTTCCATAAAGGATTTTTGAAGCGGAAGGTGTTGGTTTTTGCTCTGGGCACCATAAAGCAATTGCGTAAGAAGATGGTGAGGAAGGCATCTGTCAGGCTTTGTAATCATTTCGCTGTTCATGTAAGAACATGAGAATGTAATGTATGAGAGAGAGTCAAACAACTCTTCCGTGTTATCCCGCAGAGGGATGTAAAATCCCGTTTAATTAGTTAACTGGTTAAACGCTAAGTTTAAATGGTTAACCGATTAAATGGGGCGGTTGGGAGGGCCGGGCTTGAGTGTCCAACCAGTTAACTGGTTAACCATTCACATCCCTAATTCAGCACTGGTAACATACAAACATTTTTTGGTTATTATTGGGGTTTTGTAAAATTACATTAAAATGTTTCATTTAAACGCCGTTTCCCATTCTCACATATTCCCCCTGTAGAATTATAAACCACAAGAACCAAGGCCAGAAATCCCAACAGAGTATCCAGCAAAATCATACCCAGAATTCCCTCTCTGCCCTTCCAAGAAAGATGGCACTTTTGGCTGTCGAAGCTTCCCTTGATCCAAGAGAGATTCAAACAACTCTTCTGTGTTATCCAGCATACGGATGTAAAATCCTGTTCAGTGAGTTAACTGGTTAAATGCTAACTTTAAGTGGTTAACCGATTACCCTGAACAAAGCTGTGCGGAGAAGAGAAAGTCCACTGCACCGAGGATTTCAAGATGCCAGAATCCCATTCAGAATAAAGTGCAAAATAAAACAAATCAAAATTCTCCGCAATAGAAATAGCTGGAGGACGGGGGGGAATCCATGTCAATTGGATGAAAACATTTCATTTTGAGACTTTAGTTCCTACTGTCTCCTAATACAGGGTACAAAATGAAAAGAAATTCAAGACAAAAAGAAGTTTTGTTCTGCAGATGACAAAGCGGGACTTTAACTGTGTGGGAACTCTCCTCCATACCCTTCCCCAGCCTCCCCAGGGAAATGCTGGTAAAAATCAACATGATTTCTCAGCGCCTTTAGATGGTGATGAAACCGGGCTTTCTGGCAGAAAACTGTTCGGCCCAAACCGTTCCTCACCGCTCAAACCATGATGTGAAATCAGCGGCTCTCTCACTCACACATCTTGCAAGAACATTCAACCAGGGATATCGGCAGTGAGCAAAATCCTTCCAAACGGCATTGCCCCATAATGTGCACACGCTCAGAACACAAGCGAGCACAGCTGAAGTGGTGCGGTCTCATTGGCTTCATTTGAATCCGGTTCTGAAACACACCAGGGCTCATAATTACACCTGGTAGGACCCAAGAATCGTGGCATCAGAGAATCCAGAGCTCATTGGTGCCGGCACTTTAAAGACTCCGTGACATTTGATGACAGAGCAGCAACCTGAGCAGTGTTCCTGCTAAGCTGAGCTCTTGGGCAGCCACTCAGGAGAGATTCAGATACCACTCAGCTAATTAGGAGAGCGCCCACAGCCGGCAGCAGGTGTTTCTACTGGTGGTGCACATCCGCACCTGCTTTGGTGCATGCAACAAAATTTATTCTGCCATTGGAAGAATTAGAAAGAATGCTGATCCTGAGCCAACATTTCCTTTCCCTTCTCGCACTGCCCTGCACCCCAGAAGTGGGCCCGCTTCTGGACAGCCGTGGGTGTACGGGCGCTGCAAGGCACTCTGGGATGAAACACGCTCTGGGCGCTCGGAGGTGATGATATCTCCCCCCGCAAGAGACAGGCCTGGGAAGGGCTCAGCAATCTGCCAGGAAGGAGCTGACTTGCACCTTTGCCCTATGCTTCAGGAGACAGAGTATGCTGCTTTTCATTGCAACCAAGCTGCCAAGTCTAACAAAGTCCCCATAAAAAGAAGAGGAGGCATTTTGTGTGAAGGTTCTTTTTTCACCGGGCGAAGGGGGGAGGAAGGGAGGTGAACTCAGAGTTTCTTTGTGTGTGATGACTCAGGTGCTACCCTGGGTGCGCGTCCTGCATGCCCCGGCCTTCCTCCCCCCCCCCCGCGCTCTCTTTTATGGCATCGGCTATGATAATGGGATTATTGTTCGGTTGCGTGCAAAGCTCAGGCCTGAGGTTTCTGGTCCCCGCCCACTCCCTAGAAACCACAACCGTGTTGGGCTGCACCTTTCCTTCGCCCTCCCTCCCCCCGCCCCCGCTGCCTTGGCAGGTAAACATTGGGCGTCCACACGCGATCCCGGCGGAAGGCGGCCCTGCCCCAGTTCTCACTGGCAAGGAGGCAGCCTGCGGCAACGGCCTGGCCCCCAGCATTCCTCAACCCTGACTCAGCAAGAAGGGCCTTGAAGCAACAGGAGCTGTGTCACGCTGCCTGTCTGGGTGCTTTACCTGGCTCAGCTGACACAGCCTCCCTCCTCCCTCCTCTCCCCTGCTGGGACAGCGCTGACAAGGGGAACCCGGCCTGTTGCAGGCAGCGCAGAAAAGTCACCCCGGGGAGCCGTGGGAGGGGAGACCTCAGGCACTGGGTTCTGGCACATGACTGGGCTCGGAGTCTCTTCCCAGGGGCCGTTGGTGCAGCTGGGGCCAGGGGAGGTAGGCCCCTAGCCCCATCTATGGCCCCGCCCCCTCTGCTGAAGCCCCGCCCTCCATGGGGAGCGGAAGGGATGGGTGGGGGTCCGTGTGCCCAACCTCCCCAGTCCCTGGAGCACCAGGGGAGGGAAGAGGCGGAGCGGCTCCAGCCTGCCCAGCCAAGAGCACGGGGAGGGCAGGTGCGGGGGGCAGCAACACTCCACCCCCCCCCAGTATACCTACGGCAGGTGTTCTGGGGGGCGGAGCGGTGCCTGGAGGTTTGGGAAGGCAAAGCCCTCCCCCCCCACTGCCTAGGCTACCAGTCGCCTATGTCGGCGGGGGTGTCCTTTAGCACAACCCCCCCCCCCGACCTGCAGCACCTTCCCCCCCAAACAAGCAGCACACGACATGTGGGCCCAGGTTTTCGGGCACCCAAAAGGAACAACGCTGCAAGAGGCAGAGCCGGGGGGCCCAGCAAAACACAGGGATGGAGTCTTTTCCCTCCCCTTCTCTAGCCAAACACAAGCACAGCCAAGGCGGGAATCCTCCAGCGCTTTACTGAAACCCCAACCATATCTTCTGCTAGCTACGGAGCAGGGCCTGCCGGGGGCTGGACAGACAAGGAAGGAGGAAAGGGGTTCAGCCCCCGAGCACTTGAACTCTGAGAGTCAGTCAGCTTCCCCACCCCCTGGCAGCCCCCTCCATGAAGTTGGCTTAAAACTCATGAACAGAACATTTAAGAATATCAAACCGGCCAGACTGGTCAGACCAAAGGTCCCTCTAGCCCAGTGTCCTGCCCGTCGACAGTGGCCCATGCCAGGTGACCCAGAGGCAGTGAATGTAACAGGTAATCATCAAGTGATCCCCCTCCTGTCATCCATTCCCAGCCTCTGACCAACAGAGGCTAGGGACACCATTCCTACCCATCCTGGCTAATACGTATTGATGGACCTATCCTCCATGAATGTATATAGTTCTTTTTTGAACCCTGTTCAAGTCCTGCTCTTCACAACATCCTCTGGCAAGGAGTTCCACAGGTTGATTGTGCACGGTGTGAAGAAAAACGTCCTTTTGTTTGTTTTAAAACCTGATACCTATTAAACATTTTTGGATCTTTGCATTTGCCTTTCTAGCCTTTAGGTTACATTTTCAAGCTGGTCCGAATAACCGGGAGGGTTAGAAACACCCTGATGTTTGGAAAATGAAAGTGGAGATTCCCCCATATTCCCAGGACTGCAGGTTCCAGGAGTTTTTGGAAACACACCTCACAGTGGAAGAGTAGCAAGATGATGGCGACTGTCGGCAGCGCTGCCAGGAAGGAGGGAAAAGGTGACTGGCAGTTTCTTTGGGCCTTCGGGACTCTGGATTGTCCCAGAGACTGACACCCTGAGGGCTGTAAAGAAGTGCACAGGAGGCCCTCGCGATTCGCAAATATCACTATTCGTGGCTCTGCTTATTCACGGGTCTCCTGTCCCAGCATGGGGGACACAGCAGGTGGGAGGAGCTGTGGGGAACTCACCACAGCAGCCAGGAGCCAGGGTGGTGAGAACCCCCGGCCCCCACAGTAACTTTCGAGACCACAAGGAACTCACGCAGGGGCCGGGAACCACGGTTCCCAGTATTTGTGAATGGGAAGGATTTCCTGCAAATGTACACAGGGTCCTTTGTAGCCCAGAACCACCCTCCCGAGCTATGCACTGCTGTCCGGCCCGTTCCTGCTCCTGGCACCCTCCTGTCCATGTGTTTCCAAAGTGGAGGGCAGGATACGGCCATCTTTCCTGGCTAGGCACAGCCCACAACCCTTCCAGGCCAGAGTGAGGAGAGGGGAGAGAAGAATCCCTGACAGAAGGAAGAGTAACCAACACCAGGCAGATTTGAACCTTGGCCTTCTGGAGCTTTGTGTAGGAGACTCTACAGCTTGAGCGATAAAGCCAGCTGGCTCTCAGCTTAGGCTGTAGAGCTCCCTTGTTTTTCTCTCTCGCTGTAAGGGGTCAAAGTGCCACTCCATGGGACAATGAACCACACTAGGCGGGTGGGTTACAGAAGCACATGAGTGCAGCAGGGTGGGAGGGTAGGTTGGGAGAAGGGAGTTTAGCTACTTCTGGAGATGCCTCTAAAACCAGGTCTACACTTAGGGAGAAAGCCAACTTAAGATACGCAACTCCAGCTACAAGAATTTCTGCGGTGTTCCCACAGCAAGAGATTAATAGGAAAGTCGACATCCCTTGCTCCTCATGACCCAGTAGAATACCAGAGTCAACAGGGGCATCATCAGCATTTGATTTAGAGGGTCCTTACTAGACCCGCTAAAACAAACCCCGGAAGATCGATCTCTGGATAAATAGAGACAAGCCCTAACGGTGAAAGTGCAGAGGTTGTTCAGGCCTCATGCTTTCTCCCGAGTCACTCCCTTGTCAGAAGCTAATTTCCAGGAGGTGGCCAAATTTCCCTCTTGTCCCCAAAGCGGCTGTGGCAGGCCAGCATCATGGTGTGTGAGAAACAGCTGCTTTCCCTTCCCCAGTCCCAGTCTGAAATAGTCCCTCCAATGACCTAATCCAGCGATAAACACATTTCCAGTGCAGTACACCTGAGCTAACAGCAACACCTCAGCATATCACTTCCAGCATGGCTATTGTCTTAGGGCAGTCCCGGTGTGGGCAGAAGAGTTTCCCGCTGGGTGTGCTTACCAATGATTAACTCTTAGTATCCCATAAAGCAGCAATCGCTGTTCGAAAGACAACTGGGTCTCTTTATGTCGGCTTCTAAAAACAAACAAACAAAAAGAGAAATGGGCCTTTTTATGTTGGCTTCTACAAATAAGCACACGTGAAATAAATACCAAAGCTTGCCCTTTTACAGCACCGTTCACCCCTGGACGGTCTCAAAGGGCTACACAAATCCTACAGAATATAGCTACGCCCTTGCACGCGCACATTATATAATACATCTGAATGACTCACCTTAACCACCGCTGAAATGTAGCCATCTCTGAGGGGAACACGGGAGCGGGTGAACAGCACCCAGCAAGATTTAGGGACGGGACGTGAATTTTACCAAATTACACCAGAAGGAATTTCAGACGGGAAAATGTACTGGAAGTTACCTGAATTCAGGGAATTTGCTCAGGGGACAAATTCTGAGGTAAACGCACTCACTTGGGGACTTAATATGCAGCAACCTCAATGGACCAGAGATAACAAATTGGCTTGGGGCATTTGTGCTTGGTACACATTCATCACCAATAGCTTGAGAGCAAAGCGTTCCTCTGAATGTTTCATCGAGATTAAAGCCAGATGGGACTATTAGATCATCTATCTAGCCTGACCGCCTGCATATCACAGGCCATTAATTTTTACCCAGATACTGCTCTATTAAGCCCAAGGACTTCAGTTAGACCAAAGCATTTCAATCCTCCGAGACCAGAGGGAAGAGAGCAGGAGAAACTAACATGCTGCTAATGCCCAAGGCCCCTGGAATGGCTGTGAATGTTGCCCGTATAAGGAAATACGAACAGCTGACAAGCTTTGCCTTTAAATTTCCTTTCCTTTTCCCACCAACCACTATGCTGATTGTGATGTTTTTAGAAAAAAAAATGTTTTCCGGCGGGGGGAGGGAAGGAGAGAGGGAACCACATAAAGCGTCCCAGAGTGTAAAAGGTTAACCACAGCCAAAAGTTCTTGCATAGGATTATAAAACCAAACTGAAAGCCATCGGAATGAAAACGAAGGGAGAAATCCATCCGATTTAACAAAGACCATTTTAAAAATCTACCGGATCTATCCACAAAGGCTTATTCCTAAAAACCGTGGCACTAAAAGTCAGTGGGAATTTTGCCATCGACGTCAGCAGGAGCCAACCCTTCATTCTGGAAAAGCAGCACCACAAATTAGATCCATTTCCGCAGTCAGAGCACTGCCAAAACAGCCGAATGGAAGAGAATCCCGGCGTTTTCATTTTGCCATTGCACAAGATATAGTGGGAATAAAAGGGGGCGTCGTAACACCCTCCCAGAATACAGAAAACACAATGCATTTTCTTTGTGCGACTTTTTTGGAGGCGTGTTTCTGAGATACAGGCAAAAGGCTGAAGAGCTAGACCTAACATCTGTGAGGAATGGCAAGGGATTTAGATACATGTTTTTCATAATCTCAGCTAATCAAAGTCTCTTCTTCATTAAAACAGAATCAGAAATCCTAAATGTTCTAAAATCTTGGATCAGGCCCCCTAAAGATTAAGAACAGACGAACAGCCCTACTGGGTCAGACCAAAGCTCCATCTAGCCCAGTGTCCTGTCTTCCTACTGTGGCTAATGCCAGATGCCCCAGATGGAATGAACAGAACAGGTAATCCTCAAGTGATCCCTTTCCTGTCACCCATTCCCAGCCTTTGACAAACAGAGGCTAGGGACACCATTCCTACCCATCCTGGCTAATAAGTATTGATGGACCTAACCTCCATGAATCTATCTAGTACTTTTTTGGATCCTGTTAAATTCCTGGTCTTCACAACATCCTCTGGGAAGGAGTTCCACAGGTTGACTGTGCGCTGCATGAAGTTTTTTTTTTTAAAGGAGCATTTTAAAAGGTAATATATGTGGGGGATCTTTTTCTTAGCAGCCTGGGGTCACATTTTCAAATTTTTGTTTGCAGCCATCAGCATTAGAAATTTACTTTTTCTGAAAATGAAAACAGATTCTTGGGTATTCATATGACTCCAGAATCTGGAACTTTAAACCTAATATAAACCATTGTCGGGCTAGCAGTTAAATTACAAGAGTTGGCCACACTGTTGCTAATAGTTTGTTGCCTGCTAGTGATTTATTTCAGGGCTATAAGGAGGCTTATTAAAGGAAGAGGAAAGCATAGTTGTTTGAAAATGTTGGCATATAGTGGTTGTTATTAAACAGTTAACACTGAACAATAGTTTCTTTAGGAATTGATCCAACTCACTAAATCAATGAAAAGGCAGCCATTCATTTTAATGGGCTTTGGAGCAAGTCCCTGTTGATGGCTCTCATTTACAGGAGTGCTCCATCCTTCTCAAAGCACAGATAAGTACTGCAGTGTCTCCAAGACACCAATATGTGGTAAATGTTGGTAACATATTGGTTGTTTAAGGATGACCACCATTGTTCCCCTTAAGCTGAGTGCTTGGGTGGCCACCCAGGAGACATTTAAATGCAGAAGGCCCAGCTGATTTGCAGAAGGCCCAGAGCGGGCAGGATGTGTTGCTACTGGTGGTGCACATCTGCACATGCCTTGGTGCATAGAACAAAATTTATTTCACACACGGATGGAACCAAATTAGAAGGAACATTAGTGACCACTGGCATGGAAATCAGCAAAGCCAGAAGGCAATGTGTGAGAGATCAAGCGTAAGGAGTCAAGGAGGAATTACAAGCATTAAAAGAAGAGAGGCTTAATCCTTGATTTTTCAGAAAATGTGCCAGTGAACTGCATGCACAATAACTCAGAGGCTAATTGCTCACACTCAGTGTAATAATTCTTATTGGCTCAAAGTGCTGCAAATGCAGTTCTGACATCAACTGTATGTTTTGTGGGTCCCTTCTGCACCCACCATGTGATCTTCAGTTGTGTCTACGGTGGCTGAAAAGGAAATCCCCACAAAGCCAGCGGACTGCCCACATGCTTACTCTACTAAGGATCAGATTTTTTAAAGGTGACTAAAGAGGTAGACAGGCCGTGAGTAGGATTTTCAAAAGCAAACCCCAGGCTACTAATTCCCAGTGAATCAAAGGGAGTTGGGTAGCAAGGGGCTTTGGAAAATCTCGAGATCCCTTGCCTGCATTGTCCAGGCACCTAAACATCTTTATTTACTCGGGCTTGGCCTCTTTGGGCCTCAGTTTCCCCTGCATAAAAATGAGACAGTGGCATGCTCTGAGGGTAAATGCCTTGAAGACTGGGAGATAATCAGACGCTACAGTAATGGGCACGAAATAAAAGCCTCCGA
This sequence comes from Pelodiscus sinensis, assembly GCF_052426305.1. Classification (NCBI taxonomy): domain Eukaryota; kingdom Metazoa; phylum Chordata; order Testudines; family Trionychidae; genus Pelodiscus; species Pelodiscus sinensis. Next base: position 4,599,774 of record NC_143071.1, on the reverse strand, counting down.
CAGAATAACGTGAGATGACAGAGCAGCGGTGGGCACCCGAGGTCTATGTGGCCCATGGAGGCTCTATTTGTTCACCATTGCCCACGCACTAGGTTGCCAGATTCCACTGGTTGCTGTCCACGTAGGGTCCCCTCCCCCCACCGATATTAGAGAGACCCACACGGAAAGCCAGGGCCTGTGAGGCGAGGTGCAGGCCGACTGCACACAACGGTGACCGCGAGAACCGCGTGCTCCAATCACTGCACGACTTTCCCCGGAGGCCTGGCGCTACCGGCAGACGGCGTTCGCTTCAGAGACTGGCGGTGGCCCTCCCCACGGCCTCTTTCTCTTTACTAGAGGCAGGAGCCCCAGCCTACGGAGCCATGCTCATCACCGGCTAGTTCATACGTCTGGAGTCCCGGGCTCCCTGCTTGGGGCAGAGATGTAGTGGGGAGGTTTGGAGGAAACCCGGGCCCGCTCACTGCTCCGGTTCCGGCCCAGGGACCCTGAGACCGCGGGGTTACTGCCACTCGCAATCTGGCCGCTTTTCCCTGGACCGCTTCTCCAAACAATCCCTCCCAGCACTTTTCCTTTGATATTTGCTCATCAGTGCTCTGCTCACACCCTCAGCTCCTCCTCGCAGCACTTCCTCCTCCCAGTCCTTTGCTCTTTTCCTTCCCCTTTCCTGGGGGGCCTTTATAAAGCAGCCCCATGGACCCTAACGGGTGACTAATCAGCCTATAGCATCCACCTAGCATGTTCTAATTGACCCCAGGTGCCTGCCTGATTATGCTGGACTTCGCTGTGGCCTTTTTTTGCTCAGGAAAGGGAAAGCAGTTCCCACAAGCTCCAGCAGCTCTTCCCTCCACCAGCGAGCGGCCGACGGCTGGTCTGGGCCTGTTGCACTATGCAAACGCAAAACTGCCGTCTCCCGGGAGACCGTCTGAGTTACAGCCTTGCGGCCTGCTGAGCTGAAGGAGGGCGGCTCATGCAGCCCACTCACTAGCCTCGCCGGCCCATTGCTGCGACAGAGGCGCTGTTCCTGCGAGGATGCCCGCGTGTGCTTAATATTCTGCCCTGAGATTACTGTCATTGAGCTAATTACAATGGCTACGTCTACACTGGCATGATTTTCCGGAAATGCTTTTAACGGAAAACTTTTCCGTTAAAAGCATTTTCAGAAAAGCGCGTCTAGATTGGCAGGATGCTTTTCCGCAAAAGCACTTTTTGTGGAAAAGCGTCCGTGGCCAATCTAGACGCGGTTTTACAGAAAAAAGCCCCAATCGCCATTTTTGCGATCAAGGCTTTTTTTTGGAAAACAGTCCTGTGCTGTCTACACTGGCCCTTTTGCGCAAAAGTCTTTCGGAAAAAGACTTTTGCCCCAACGGGAGCAGCATAGTATTTCCGGAAAAGCACTGATGATTTTACATGAGATCGTCAGTGCTTTTCCGGAAATTCAAGCGGCCAGTGTAGACAGCTGGCAAGTTTTTCCACAAAATCAGATGATTTTGTGGAAAAACTTGCCAGTCTAGACACAGCCAATGTTTAAAATTAAGCACGTGCATAAATCTTAGCAGCATCAGGGGCTGTGTACCCCACAACGGCGGGACACGCCAACGTAGCCTTTTTATGAAATGCCACCTAGTGCCGCACATCTCCTCCACGCAGAAATATTGTGTAACTCGGCAGCATTTGGCCCCAATTGTACTTAACTGTGGTACTGAGTGGGCATAAGTATTTTAGTAGCTACATTCTTTTGGGGTTAGTAGGTGTCACGTTACTGGATCTTGAGGGAAGCAGCCAGATCACCGATGCACCCATAGGTGGGGGTTTTGGCCCCAAGAATGGTATAGAAGGGGGCCATGTGAGGTATTGAATAGAAGCTTACTATCTGCTAATCCTATGTACACTATTTATGTGAGTGTATAATGTCTGTGTGTAGGTAGGATTCTGTAATCTGTGTGGAAACTGAATATTTCTCTGAATGGGGTTGAGCATTGGGCAGAGCCCGGCCTATGAACATGCTAATTAGTGAGGCCCTGTGGGACAATGGCACTCGATGGGCCAAGGACACACCTAAAGCATGAGGGCGGAGGCCTAAGAGCTGCAGCAGAGAGAGGCTGAGGGCCAGGTGACCGGCTGCGGCCAAGGAGAGGCCAGGAAGGAGTATAAAGAGGTCATGTGGTAGATGCCATTTTTTTCTCAGCTCAGCACTTCATCCCAGAGGCAGCATTGCAGGGATCGAAGAGCCCGGAAGACCTGTGAACCCATCCTGATGCTAGGATGTGCAACAAGAACTTTTAAACCAGCAGCTGTAACATCTCTGCTAGAGCCTGCATCGAGGACTGGGAGATTCGGTGCATGTAACGTACTATTCTTTAACAACCTCACTCTCAGGCTTTTCTTTCTTGTGATAATAAACCTTTAGTTGTTAGATGCTAAAGGATTGGCCCAGCGTGATTTGTGGGTAAGGTCCAAAGGGTAAATTGACCAGGGATCTGTGGCTGGTTTCTTGGGACCGGACAGAACTTGTTCGGGGTAGGTGGGATTGGGTGCTAGGACCCCCCACCTGTGTATGAGGCCCGGGGCCATCTGGGGCACGGATATTGCTGGGGTGTCGGAGGGGTTTTGCTCGTGAGGCTTCAGGCAGGCAGCTGAAGCGCTCGGTGGGACTGGTTTGTGGCCTGCTTGGAGAGGTCACCAGTCTGGGGGCTGTAAGGAGCCCCGAATTTGAGCAATTCGCCCTGAGTGGACGCCATCCATCACTACTGTGAACAGCCTTTCTCCAAGCTGTTTGGAACCTCCCTTCAGGAAGTTGAAGGCTGCTCTTAAATCCCCCCTCACTCTTCTCTTCTGTAGATTAAATAGACCCAACTCCCTCAGCCTCTCCTCGTAGGTCATATGCTCCAGCCCCCTCAGCATTTTGGTTGCCTTCCGCTGGACCCTCTCCAACGCATCCACAAAAATGTAGGTAGTGTCATGAGCTTTCATGGGCAAAACCAACTTCTTCAGAGGAGCTGGAGTGGGATAACAAACCCGGAATTTATCAGAGAAAAAGAATGGGGTGGGGCAAGATACTTGTCAATGGTTGGACCAGTGCTAATGAAGCTAATGAAGTGTCCCATCTAGTTAATGTCTTTGTTCCAACCCAGGGAAACAGTGTCGAATTTGCAGATGAATGTCATTTCCCCACTCAAAGAGAGTTCGCATTCATCTGCAAATCAGCAGAATTAACATTCGCCTGCAAATCTGACACTGTTTCCCTGAGCTCGAACAAAGACATTAGCTGGATGTTGCATGATAAAGCCAGTCTCTCCTGCCTTTTACACTTCATTTTCACATCAAAAGCCAAGCATGGGACACTTCCAGCCCACTGAATTAGCCTCATTAGCTCTGGTCCCACAATACTCAGGTACTTTTCACCCCCTCTTTTTTTCTCTCATAAATTCTGGGTTTGTGTTATCCTTCTCCAGCTCCTCTGAGGAAGTGGGTTTTGCCCACGAAAGTTCATGACACTACCTACATTTTTGTTACTCTCTACGGTGCCCCAGGACGACTCGTTTTACAAAAAAGAAAGTACTAATGCACGTTAACCTCACCTCCACCCTCTGCACGCTGCAAATGTTTCACCACAAAGATCTTAGATCTAACTGGTATCAGTGATGCGGGCACGTACAAGGGTTGTGTGATGGTTGACGGGATCCATATTTATTTGGTGCAAGGAAAACAAGAGCTTTTCCAGTTCCCCTGTGTGGGTTGTATGTTGCAAACAGTTAATTAGCCCTCACCGCACTCTTGGGAGGCGGCTAACTATCACTGTCCCATTTTAGAGAGGAGAAAACTGGTGCAAAAAAGGTGCAAAAGCCCTTCAAAATCCGGCCCGTGCAACGTGGCCAGCACGGACTTAAACAGTGAAGAGACGAACACGGCCAGCATTGTGCAATATCGCTTTCCAGCAGTGCCTGCCTGTGCCAGGTGCTTTCCACACACTCAAAGCTCCCCTGTCTCTGCTCCAAGGAGTTCCCCGTCCAGAGGGCAGGCATGGAAGTGTCAGGATCGGCCAGCTAAGTGCAGCTGAATGCTCGCCTTGGCCAGCTGGCCTGAGTCCAGCAGTAGCACTTAGGTCAGTGGCTGCTCAGGGCTGGTGTCAGACTTTGCCGGGCCTTGGACAATGGAGTTCGGGGGGCAGCTCTGGGCCGCCTGGAAAGGACAGGGCCTCAGGTTGGAGGGGCAGAGCTAGGGCTGCCTATACTTTGTGGGCCTCCCTACCCCAGCTCACAGCACCACCGGGACTGTGCTGCGCCTCCTCCCCTCCTGCCAGCCCACAGCGCTGCCTGTACCTCGCCTCCCGCCTCAGCCTTCAGCATCGCCCAGTCTGTGCTATGCCTCCCCTGCCCTCAGTGCTGCCTGTTCCTCTCTGTGCCTCCCCCCTCAGCATCACTAGGACCACGCTGGGCCTCCTTCCCCGCCGGCTCTCAGCGCCACCTGGGCGGCTCCTCGTGGAGCACTGGCAGCAATTTAAAAGGCCCAAAGCCCCGGACCCTTTCAAATCACCAGGCGCCGTGGCAACTGCCCCATTGGTCCCCTCTCTCCATTGGTGGCCCTGTCAGCGCTCTGGTGGCTGACTCGTTCCCAGTCCTGCTTCAGTCTGTTCAAACCCTGCTCACTTTCTGGTTTGCCCCAGCTCCAACCCCTAGGCAAGACTGCCCACAGCCCGAGTCCATGACAGTTAGTGGCAGGGGAACAATAGCCATTGACACAAAGGACACCAGAAGAGGCTGTCAAAGAAACTTGGAAACAAAACCGTCCTGCGGATCTTCATTTTATCCTGACCCACCCCCCCCCCCAGGATACACCTCAACCTCTCGCCAAGCAAAGGTCACACGAACGCGCAGATACTTATCTGCCCCCTTATTAACCTGTGACCCACCTTGGCAATTTTTAATGTATTTATCCACCGCACAGGCTGTTACCCCAATGTACAGATTGGGCAGCGCTTTACCAGGGCTGGCCCTACCATGAGGTAAACTGAGGCAGCCGCCTCAGGTGCCAGATTGTGCGGCCAGGAGGGGGAGGGGGGGGTGCCACTAGGACCCAGAGGGTAGAAAATTGTGTCTGCTGCTGGTGCCTATGTAGGTAGCAGAGCAGAACCATGAGAGGAGCAGAACGGGAAGGAGACAGAACTGAGACCTCTCAAAGTTTTGGCCCAAGCGAGGGGGCACGGGGGCGTCATTTGAGCTCCCCGCCTCAGAGCGGCTGATTTTCCGGAAAACACTGGCCAGTCTAGACACAGCCATGGGGTAAGGCAGTAAGCCAGCATAATCTCTCAGGCCGTGTCCAGACTCAGGGGTTTTTTCGGGAAAAGTAGCCTTTTCCCGAAAAACACTTCCCCTGCATCCAGACTCAAGCCGCGTTCTTTCGAAATTATTTCGAAAGAACGCGGCTTTTCTTTCGATGGCGGTAAACCTCGTTTCACGAGGAAGAACGCCTTTCCTTCGAAAGTTCCTCTTTTGAAGGAAGGCGTTCTTCAATGTAAAGAGGCCGTCTTCGAAAGAGAGCATCCAGACTCGCTGGGTGCTCTCTTTCGAAAAAGCGGCTTTCTTTTTCGAAAGATCCGCCTGCAGTCTAGATGCGATCTTTCGAAAGAGGCTCTTTCGAAAGATGCTTTCCAAAAAGCCTCTTTCGAAAGAAGCCAGCAGTCTAGACACAGCCTCAGTGGTTTACAGGTTGTGGTCAACGGGTCTGCTAAAGGACATGGTTTAGCTACCTGTCCCGGTGGCTCCTTTTCCAACTGAGTTTAAAGGGCATAGGTCATGCTCTCGGCCCATTTGCTGCTCAGAGGTCCACAGGGCAGGTAAACATTGGACAACGATGGTGTAACTTCCCCACCTGTGTGCCTCAAACTTATTTGGGATGGATCACCTCCAGTGCCTGGGACAGAGATCACCTTCTGTTCCCATTCCATCCTCGACCACTGCTGAAACTGCCAACCATGCTCCCCATTGATACCCCTTGGGATGGAGGACTTGGTTGCACGGAGACCAGAGATAACATCCAGGTTCTACTAGAATCCATGGCAAAACTCCCTTACACCTCATTGGGCGCACGATTTCACCCCTACTCTCTAGGACACTTGGTTTTATTATTTCTCCAAAACCTCAGGAGCCGAGAAGGACAGATGCAGGAAGGATCAACCGATCTCATTTAGCAGGGCAAACCCAATGAACAGTGAATTCCTGCAGCTTGAATCTGGATACTGATGCCAGCTAACAGGGCTTTTCCTCAAAGAGGTTGCTCTTTGGTGGGGGAAGAGAAGGTATTACAGGTTGAACTTCTTTAGTCTGGCACCCTTGGGACCTGACCGGTGCCAAACCAGAGAATTTGCTGAACTACAGGAGGTCAATATGGTCTAGCAGTGTTACCAACACTTTCACAGCTTAGTGAGCTATTAAAGGACATTTCAGGGTAAATTCGAGCTAAATAACAGCACAGAACACTGAGAGCCACGACTGGTGTCTGTAAACAAACTTTATGGGTCTGCAGGAAACTTGGCCACACCCATGATAAGTGGATATCCGGCTAACTAATATCATGCCGGACCACGGATGTTGCCGGACCAGAGTGTGCCGGACTAGAGAGGTTCAACCTATAGTTGTAGTTTGAGATGCACTATTTTTAGTCTGTCTCAGAACAAAGCCCTCAGGCAAACGAGAAAGACTCGAATTAGAGGAAGGAATGGAATCAAATGCAGGGAGGAGAAGAAAAGGGAAGGCAAAATAAGTCAGCAAAGACTCTGATTTCCCCATTTATTGAAACTAATCACAGTTAAAAGGTCAGGACCATTGGCAACCAGCATTATTGTATTACCCAGAGCTACATACAAATAAATAGAGACAAAATCCAGCCAGTGAACTGAACCCGACATCAATTCCATGGCTTTAACTTCGCTCATTGGTGCCTAGTCCCCTTGGCTGCATTGCTACAGCCTCTCTAGGAGCGTCTTGTTTACTGGGAGGCTGTGGCATACATGGCCTACGACTCTCATGAGGGACTCTGCGGCATACATGCTACAAAGATAAGCCAAGAGTCCTTGAGCTGCCTAGACATCAGCCAGGCAATCTAGTTGTCTACCGTGGTCGCCGATGGGTCAAATCAAACCCCGTTGTGATGGGGGAGAACAGCTTGTCTTGAAAGTGAGCAGGGACGCACGTTCTTCATCATTATCTTGACGTCTGCTTTTCATTATTCAGCTTAGTATGACACAGTCATATTCCATTAGTGCGTGTCTGTCTAAGACTGGGTGGGCCGGATCCGGTCCACCACTATTAACCCCTGGTGGGCGCCCACCTCTATTTACCTGCACCTCCACGGGTATCCAGCAATCGCAGCTCTCATTGGCCAGAGATTGCTGTTCGCGGCCAATAGGAGCAGCAGGAAGCAGTGTCCCAGTCTGCATCATTTCCCACCCCTCCCATTGGCTGCGAACAGTGATCTACGGCCAATGAGAGCTGCGATCGCCCGATATCTGTGGCGGCACAGGTAAGTGCAGCGACAGTGGCCTGCCTGTGACTAACTCTGGAGGACTGCTGGGTTTTTACTGCCCGCCCCCCAGTATAAGAGAAGCAGGACTTGCTTCCGATCTGTTAAGACAAATGACTCCGCATGTTTGGGAACTATTGCTAGCCAAACAAATGCTTGGAAAGTGGGAGAAAACACATCAAGGTGTTGCATTGCTGACTGTCTTAGGTAATGAATTAATCGGACGAGTGCTGGGGAAAATAAGAGCTGTCGTGAGGGCAAGACTGGCCCTTCAAAAGCTACCATGGATGCCTTCATTGGGGGATGGTGGAGATGGCACGCGGACAGGCCCACCTCTGGGAAGAGCAGACACTAACACTTCACAGCGATTTTCAGTCTGATTTAAAACAGCAACCATCAAACAGCAACTTCTGAAACAACACCCCAGGTCCAAGCGGGCAATGGACCCTGCTATACAACAGAGTCATGTAGCACCTTAAGAACAAAACTGTATAATCACATCTTGCATCCTACGAGATTGCACGCTCTAAAACAGATGTCTTTCACATTTTCCAAGAGACAAAGAATTGCCCATTGACCATCCGGAGTAAGGCCCCATTAGGATGACATACCCAGCAGGGAAAACTGGTACCTTCTCAGCTTCTACCTTCTTGATATGATTCTTACAGGATTTCTCTTTTTGTTGGTTTAGCTTATTTATGTCCATCAAAAGAGCTGATGACACTGAAAATGTCTTAAGCCCTAGGAGTATGTATTAGACACGCTGCTACACACTCATTTGTTCAGGTGCCCTTCTTAGTGCTAGCACTTCCATGCCTCCAAGATGAAGTTCAGACACCACACAAACACACCCACCAATTATTCTACTGCTTGATTAGAAGCCTCTTTCGACACCTGAATGTGACTAACAGAACAAGTACGGCCCAAACCAAAAGAGCTTCGACTGTTACAGAAACGCCCCAAAAAACGGGAGAAAAAGTAAACAATCAACTGCATCCTGACTGATATGCCTCTTATCGGTAGCCCAGTCGAAAAGAATCTGGTGGCAAAAGAAACCCAGGACCTGCAAGGAGCCACCAATCTTTCTGCTTTGAAAATAATCAAGGTGTTACAGAAAAAAAATATATACAAACTCCTAGATAATGAACACCCAACCTAATCAATAGACATATAAAAGATCTAGAAGGAAATAAGCGTTCCAGTTCCAACTGCTGCCAAGTTGCGCAGATGTCATCTTCCATTGGCCAACAGTAAGCCACCATTATCCAAGTCCGACATCCAAGGACATCATCACCACAAACCCTAAGATGGAGGTCCAGGAAGCCAGCTTCCCATTGCCACTGCAAGGAGGAAAGGAGAGGGAGTGAGTGCCCGTGCGTCCCAACTTCCTCTCAGGCAGACACCAGAGTCGTCTTCCCGTCTCATCTGGGAAAAGAAGGGATTCCACCCGAACCCCGGTTATTCCCCTAGGCCTTCGAAGGCCTCGCATCTTGCTGACCCTGCCCGCCAATCAAAATAAGATTCATCCATCGGGCTCCTAGGAGAGCCGGTGTCAAGAGGACCTGCCTCTCCAGGTCTTAGCCCCTGAGAGCGCTCACAGCCCAGCACCTACACCTGAGCTCCCCCGACACTGAGACAGGCCGAGCCATCTTGGGGGTTTAGCACAGGTGGCTGGTGACCCAGCCGCCCGGGGATGGTACCCTCAGCCCTCCCTTGTGCCTCAGGGCCCCCACCCCTTCTGCCCCCTCTCCTCCTCCTACCCCCGGAGGAGCACAAAGCACCCCCACCACGCCCCACGCTGGGTGGCCCGGAAGGCCAGACAGTGCAGCCTCCGCACCACCAGGCCCTGGGCACAACACCCCCAGCCTAAGAGCATCCCCAGCTCCAGGTGGCCAGTGCTAGAGCTTCAGGGGAGCAGTGCAGCCCTAGCCCCCCTGAATCCCCAGCCCAGGCCAGCCAGGGCAGAGCCTGGAGACCAGCAGGAGGGCAGCTGGGCAGGGGGCGGGGAGGGTGTGTGGGGGCACAGTAGGCTGTTGCAGAAGCACAGTAGGCTGTTGCGGAAGCACAGCCGCCCCCTGCGTACGATACCCACTGCCCATGGGATTTAGACAAACACCACCATTAAAAGCAACGGGGACGTATCTCCAACGCTTCTAGGGCAGCTCTGAGACTCTTAATCACAGTTCTCTAATGCCATTTTCTCTCATTTATTGTCTCAAAGAGAGTCTGCAGCACTGGAATTCATCCACAGATTTGGTACCGTTACCCTGGGCTGGAACAAAGACATGAGCTGGTTGGCTCATTACAAAGTCAATTCCTCCCACTTTTAACATCTGCATTTCCACATCCAAAGCGATGTATGGGACACATCTAGCCCACTTAATTAGCATCATTAATACGGGTCCTACAATTGAAAGGTAGTTCTGCTGCTAAAATATATCATGATATGATATGGATGGAGACTGCCTATCTCCGAGAACTGGAAGGCACCTTGAAAGGTCATTGAGTCCAGTCCCCTGCCTTCACAGCAGGACCAAGTACCATCCCTGACAGATTTTTGCTCCAAATCCCTAAATTGCCTCCTCAAGGACTGAACTCACAGGCCAATGGTCAAACCACTGAGCTATCCCTCGCCCCCCCCAAAAAAACATCTGACAACTTGGTTTCTGTTATTTCCACTCCAACCCATCTGAGGAAGTGGGTTTTACCCACAAAAGCTCACGATTCCAGATCTGTGGCTGAGTCTCTAAGGTGCCACAGGATGACTCGTCGTTCTTACCGTTACAGACTAACCCAGCAACCCCGCAGAGATTTTCCTCACCAGGTTTGTGCTTCTGGGATGATGTCATCCATGACCACATAGACCATAGCCCCAGCAGCAAAGCCCAAGGCATAGGGGAGGATAGGTTCTGCCAGCACAATGGCAAAGGCACCGAAGACACCAGCTAAAGGCTCCACCATGCCGCTGAGCTGTCCGTACCTGTAAGAGAACCAAGACCGAAAGCCACCAGTGAAGCCTGGATGAGCGTCAGGAAAAGTTTCCTTTACCCCTTTCTGTACCCAACGTAGTGCAGGTAGTTGCTGGACTCCAAGGGCCCAATCGTCCCACTCAGGACATGGGTATGTCCCAGCCCATGGGAGCTGTGAAGTCTGCAAACCCAGAATGCACCGGACAGGTTCTGAATAGCATTAGGCTGCCGTGCTTTTGAGTGTGCAGAGCGGATGCAAATCTGCCTTCCCATCTAGGGATGTAAGTGCAGTCGATGAACCGATAAGCAAAAACGTATAGGTTAATGCTATAGACTACACGCCTTCCCCTCCGCCACTTGCCAGTAAATGTTTTAGCAGGCTGGCCAGCAGTCCGGCTCAGTCCTGGCTTGAAACAGGTCCAGGACCTACCCCTCCTGCGGCTCTGCATTTAAAGTGTATTAGGAGCTGGGTGGGCAGGCAGCCTGGCTCAGGTCTGGGAGCTCAGACCCACCTCCCCAGATAGGGGCTGCTGCCACCCCGTGCTGCTACCTCTTTATCAGAGGCAGCAGCGTGTGGGGTGACAGGCAGCTGGTCCGCAAGGGGATCTGGCTTTTCAACCGACTCTCCTTGTGATCCAGGTCCCGCCTCGCCCTCTGCCTAGCGCGGAGTGGCAGGGAGCACCTGAGGAGTGAGGCAGGAGCACGGTGTTGCCGGCCCCATCCCCAGGGACTATAGAACAGTCGACTAACCGATAAGAATTCTTGAGGTTATTCGACTATTCAATTAACTGATATTTAACATCCCTATTCCCATCCCCACACTGAAAAGGAGATGTTTGCCAACTCTTGCAAAACAAATGAGAGCTTCTGAGACCATGGTGAGCCAACCCAGCCAAAGACACATCCCCTCCATGAATCTGGAAGGCTTGCAGAGTTGAGAACATCTGGATCCAGGCAGGCAAACGGTCTTCTAGTTTTTCCTCTCCTCTCCCTGTTTATATCCCACCCTACACGCAGCTACACGCTGGTTCACTGCTGAAGGAACCCTGGAGTAGGGATCCTTTCAGAACACATCCATTTTGCCTCTTTCCATCCTATCGAGGCGTAGTCTCTAAACCCAGTTTGATGACTCATCATCTGTCCTTAGCTGTGTATGCCAACAATGGTTTGCCTTTGCCGGTGGTCTAGGTTGTTCTTCTGCAATCGGTCCATCACCCTGGTTTTTTTGCTGCGCTAGGTCCTCCTAACTATGCCAGCCTAATGCCTTCCTTCCAGCACTGTCTGGTCAGACATCCCAGAATGCACTACCGACCGTGTCACCTGTGAGGATGTCCTTCAGCTGCTGTCCTCTGCTGTGACATGACGGGGCTAGCTGCAGGGAATATCCCAGAATGCACTAAGAAGTACACAGCCGGGCAGCTGGATAGGCAGGGATGCACAAACATCTGGGAATGGCGTGAATAACCGTGGTGGTTATGAGCAGTCAGATAAGAGCATCGGAAACATGGTTGTACGTTTAGCACTGCCAGGCCTGGGCAGGGAAGAGAAAGTCGCTCTCAGGTCAGAAGTTACGTTTTTATAAATGTGTGGGAGCAACACCAAGTTGGAGGTGTGACAAAGGCCTTAGGGCTCTAGGGACGTGACCGACTCATCGACAGGGTACTCGACGAGTCGCTTCCCCCTCCCCCCTTGCTGCCTCTATCAGAAAGAGGCAGCAAAGGGGGGGAAGAGGAAGGGGTGCTTCGAAGCGGCAGTGCTGCGTGGAGCCTTGGGCCAGCTGGGGATTCTGAGTCCTTAACTGACCCCGGCTCCATGCGGTGCTGCTGCTTTGAAACGCCACGGGGTGCACGGGACCAGTGGGGGACTGCTTGAGTCCCCCACTGGCCCCGTGCTCCCCACAGCTGCTCTTCCTCATTTTTTCAGGAAGAACAACTCTTGCACAAGAGGGGGGTTTTGTGCAAAAAAGGAGCCATCTATACAGCCCTAATCACTGTGAAAACGTCAGTATTACCAGACCAGTAAGACCCGGCCTCCTGTCACCAATCCGGGTGACAGGTTGGAGAATGCTTCAAAAATGGAGCAGCTTTTCCGCAAACAGTCAAGCCTCTGATGAGTCCTCTGATGTTTCCCATCTCTGTTCATTCCCTCTGGCACACCTGGCATTGGCCACTATTAGCAGACAGGACACACGGCTAGACGGACCTTTGGTCTGACCCAGTGTGGCCGTTCTGATGTTCTTAATAGGAGGTAGCATAGGAAGCAGCGCATTACAGGCACCTATGCAGTGACAGCAGCTAAGAAATGGATGGAAGGACACGTTTCGGCGTGTGAAGGACGTTCCAGGAGAAGCACTGCTTACCAAAACGCTCTCCATGTTGAAAATCCGGCTCCTCGCAAAGGAAGGCTGACGGCAAGGCCTTCTGGGAAATTCTGAATTCCAATCCCAATTGCTAAGTTCCTATGGGGAGAAAAAAAAAAAAAGCAAAATACAGTACATATCATTCCTCAGGGAGGAGACAGGCAGGGCAGGCTAGGTCTTAAAACAGTCCTTAAGTATATCTCTTTAATGTCAGTGCTCCCAGCCCTTGGGGACAATTCTAATCATGCTAACGCAAGGTGTTTCTAGTGTGCGTTTCAACTTCAAAGCGCTCCGTGAACATCCATCAGCCCCTGGACGCAACGGAGAGCGAGATGAAAAGATTTGCCCAAGGATACAACCAGACAATCAAAGCCCAAGACTTTCAACGCCTCAGTCTTGAACTCGAACCCTTGTCCAGACCCCTGTACCTGGTTGCTGAACAGAGAGAACTGCGGGTTGTTTAGACGCTTCAGGGGGTAGCCGAGTTAGTCTGTACAGGATAAACTTAAAAAACAAAAACGGGTCTGGTAGCACTTTATAGACGATCAAAACATATAGCTGGTATCATCAGCTTTCATGGGCACAGCCCACTTCTTCAGATGACCGGAGTTTTGAATTTAGGATGTGCAGACCCAAAATAAATAGGGGAGAAGGGGGGGAAGGAAAGGGGGAGGAAAACAAGGAGCAGAGGTTATGGAAATATCAAAGGGAAAAACACCCACTAAGGCAGGACTCCTGAATACGCAGCCTGGGAGCCACATGCGGCCCGTGGTGCGGTTTGAGTTTACACGGGGCTCAACACGCGGCCCGCAGGTGGGATCCTTTGAACATGGCCTCCACTGGGAACACGCTCCACAATGGCGAGGCGTCTCCCAGGCCGGGTGAGCACTGAAAGACGCAAGCGGACAGGCTGGCTGGAACAGCCGGGTACAGGGTGTTGGTGTGTCTAGCCCCCAGGGAGGAGGTGCCGGGAGAGCTGGGGCATGGTCTGAAAGAAGCTATTTGCATTTTTTGCATATATTGGCAACCACACTTAAGTTGCGGCCCTCAGCATGCACGGTGAACATCTTTGTGGCCCCTGGCGCTTCCGAAGTTGAGTAGCCCTGCACTAAGGAATGGCAAAGATGGGAGGGGAGGAGAGGGAGTTCCCAGGGGGGGAGAGAGAACCATGAGGATTTGGGTTGGCAGGAGGGGGACAAGGATGGGAAAACAAAGCGAAGGGCAAAGGAGTCCCGTGCAGTACAAACAGACCCTCGCTGACAGCTCCATGTTGCAGGGGGCACGCCCATCAGGCTGCCTTGAGAACGACCCGTTCTGAACACCGCACTTCTGCAGGGGATTCTGGGAGATCAGAGCCCCCCGGAAAGACGGCTCGGGGCTCCTGGGACCGGAATGGGATCCCCACTTGTCCCAGTGGGTGCCAAAGGAGGAGTGAAAGGACCCACAGAGCTACCCCCACATGGCCTTAGAGGCAGCCCTGTGTGGCTAGCTCTCCAAGAGGGGCCAGTGTCCTGCTCTTGGAGATGCCTCTGCCGTGATGGGAGGGTGTGTCAGACACGCATTGCTTTCAGCATCCGTCCGATAATGCAGAGGTGAATCCCTCTCATTTAACGCTCTTCTCCCCCACTGTCTGTCCGGGTGCACAGTCGCCGCATTGTTTGCTTTTATCCCCTCCTGCATGTGACTCGGAGCTGCAGGGTCGTGTGTTTTTAACCTACAGGCTTAGAAAGCAACCCAGCTCACATCCACAGCCTGGATCGCCCAGCGGGGGGGATGCACCGTGGACTAGAAAAGCGGCAACCTGCACCCCCAAACCAGAATCTGACTGATGTTCGAGGACCCCGGATGCACCATCCAGTAGCTGAGAGGTTAAACCGCAGCCAAAGCACAGACCGGTCCAAAGCCTGCAGGCGGCCGATGAAACAGAATCGGCCTGGGAGTCTCCACCTCGCCATGTAGGTTGCAGGTGTTTCCAGCTGTGGTTCCGGGTCTGTAACTGCCTCAGGGCTGCTGCTTTCACCCATCCTGGCCCCGCTTTTCCATTCCACGCCTTGCTGACACTCCAACCCCCTGACACTTCAGCCGGTGGAGTAGGTGACCCTGTCTAGATGCTATTGCGCCAAATACAGAATCAACCTGGAGACAGGTCCTAGCAAGTCCATGAGCTACGCTCTGCTACCCATTCTATCCCCGCTTCCCCCTTGCTGCTCCCGCCGCTGGCAGATAACACCGGCAGGGAAGCATCCTGTGCAGCTCCAAGCGGTGGCCTCCTGACACCAGGGCTGGTGGGGAAACCGATTGTGGTTTTGCTTCGTGGCCTCTGATTTCATGGCAGCGCTCGCCACAGCCCTTCCGCCGCAAGCAGGTAGGGTTCCGAGGCTGGCGAGCAGGCAGCCCGGCGTGGGGAGAAGCTGGTTCCGATCGCGACGCGTCGTGGAACGGCTCCCCTAGCGTCCGGCTGACATGCCAACAGGCTCCTTCCGCGGAACTGGCAGCGGGGAGGCAACGGAGCGAGCAGGGGAGCACCTACTAGGGTTGCCAGGTGTCTGGTTTTCACCCGGACTATAGGTTATTCGGGTCCCCCATCTGGTAAAAAAAGACATCCTGTTTCCCTCAGATGGAAGCCTGGTGGGGACAATTTTCTCCTGCCACCTATGGCGGGGGAGTGAGGAGCCTGGGGCCATTTAAAGGCACAGCGCCCCCCCCCCCCTCTTTTTTTTTTGCTCAACAACTTTGGTCTCCCCACCCTCCCTTTTTTTTCCTCAACAGAATTTTTTCCCGGTGTTTCCTGTTTGGGGGTGTGTGTGAGGGTGTCCGGTATTTTTTGTTAAACCATCTGGCAACCCTAGAACCTACAGGTGAACAGCTCTGAATGTGGAGAGGCACTTCAGTGCTAGCCAAGAGCGGAGGCCGAGAGTCCTACCACAGGCTCGGCTTGCGCTGCCCTGCTCCCGAACACACCGGCAACCTCGCCACTCGGGCTGGCTGCATGCTTTCCTCAGCCGCGGACAGCGGCCGGTGCGGCTTTAAACATGGGTGTTTGTACGAGTCAAATAAGCCTGGGAAGAAAAATCGCACTGGGTTGTTTAAACGTCTAACGTGGTTGACAGAAGAGAGCGCGAGAGAAAAGCGGGGGAGGGGGAGGGGTCCTTAACCAGGGCGGACCATTACAATCAAAAACATTATTCAAGGGTGTGGGGGTGCAGGGAAAACATCCCGTATAGAAACAGTGGAGCTGCTGTCTGTGTGCTGGAGTTCTCCCCCCCCCCCCCCCCGCTCCTTCCCTTGCCTTAGCACAAAGCCGCTATTACTGGCTCCGACCACAACAAATTACTGGGTGGAAGAGGGAAGTGTGAATGGAAGGGGGTCCGGACAAAAAGAAACCCCGATCTCTCTCCCCCACCACACGCACACAACAGCACCGATCCCAGAGGGGAGACATGCCCTGCTCTGCTCTGTCCCTACGGGGCTGTGGCTGCCTCCGAACAAGGAGAGGCTGTGAGAAAGCTGTCAGGGAGCAGATGTGGGAAAGGGAAATGCAGCAAGGACAAAAGATTTCGCCCTTCTAGCTACGAGAAGCCTCAAGCTGGAGCGTGTAGCCTGTTCCCAGCCCCCACCACAAAAAGCGGACCTGATCCAAGTCCTCCTTTGAAGTGGCAATGGAGCAAGGTGCCCTTCTCTGCCCGAGGGCGTAAGGCTCGGAGAGGTCACAGGCTTGGTGCAGGGCTAGGAGCTGTTTCAGGCTTCCCTTCCGTTCCAGCTGGGAGTCCCCACACAGGCGTGCCACTCTCCAGGTTCCTCTCCTGTCCCTGGACTCTCCTGTGCACTCTTTGTCCATGCTCCGTCGGGCAGGCCCTGCTGGGCGTGAGCGGGCACTGCCCGGGGAGGAACCGGGGCCAGCACAGTGCTCAGACAACACGCGCTAGTGGGTGGCCGGCGCCTCATGCCTGCGCGGAAGGCACCAGTCTGCGGCGATCGAACCGGGGCAGGCTTGTTGGGTTTAGGGCTTTGAAATTGTAAAAAACCGGGAAACCGTGGCTGGAAACCCAGCTGCTGATTAACCCGCAGGTGACAGCGGGAGGGAAGTGGGGAGTGTTGCCCCACCTAACAGGTGAGGCATTACTGGACGGACAGGGATAGGAACCTGAGAATTCCTCAGTTCTAAAGTTTGGCTCTTTCCTGGCCTCGCTCCCGTCTTGCTTTGCCACTTATGGCCTGGATGCAGGCGCTCCATGGTCTTCCAGGCTCCTGGTCCTTTCTCTGCTCATTCACAGGTCCCCCAGCTTCCCCTGCCATCCCTCCCACCCCAGAAACCCGATAGCTGCCACAGGGAATGCTGCTGCCTCCCATCATCTCCACAATACCCCGGCCTTTCGGGCGTGGAACGTTTCCCAGATGCTGCCAATTGTACCTGGGTGCAAAGAGTTCATTAACAGGACAGAGTCTGGGGACAGACGCCTTCCCTCTGGCTTTGCCTTGGCTCAAAGCACAGAAAGGACATGGCCACGCAACTGTGTGTGTCTAGGATATGTCTACATTGCATTCCGCCTTCAAGAGAGGAATGCAAATGCAGACAAACGAAACTGCATATGAAGCGCGGATTTGAATTTCCCGTGCTTCATTTGCATAATCACGTTATGGTGCGCTTTCGAAAAGGCGCTCTTTCGAAAGTGGAACCGCGGTCTAGACGTGGTTATTTCGAAAAGGGCAGGCTTTTTCGAAAGATCCTGTACTCCTGGAGTTTTCGGAGGTGAAAAAGTTTCCAGACCTGCAAAGTACAAGACCCCTAAGCCGCTCGCCTTTTCCCCCTACTTCTGCGAAGAGTTTTCTGGGAAGCAGCTGGGAGGGAAAAGCCGGAACCAAATAAAGCTGCATTGTGTGTCAGGAAAACAAAGGGCTCCTTATGAAGGAAATAGGTGGAGACACTTGGAAGGCTTCCTCCTATTGCAACGAGAACACGCTGCAAAGCAGATGTCCTAGCAGTCTGAACCAAGTGTGTTTCTTAGTGACTGCAGGATGCCGGGGACAACTAGAGGCAGGAGATTGGGGGATAACTGAGTGCAGCCATCTGAGCCTGGCAGGGGTCAGCCTGAAAGGCACAACTGTGAATGAATCTGAACCCACCGGGAAGGGGGTGGACCCACAGTCAAGAAGACGGTGAAGTAAGTTACGGTGTGAGTAGACACTAACGGACACTATTAATGGTGTTAGCAGACACTAATAGACATTAACGAGATCCAAGCAGACAGGGACAGTTGTCGCCACCATCATAAACCCATTTCTCAGATGGCAAGACAACCCTTCAGTCATCACCCAAAGTACAAACAGGTCTGGGTTTAAATGGGACTAACAGGGAGGTGTTGCCTATTGGAGCTCAGATACACCTGGGCTACGTCTAGACTGGCATGATTTTCCGGAAATGCTTTTAACGGAAAAGCACTTTTTGCGGAAAAGCGTCTGTGCCAATCTAGACGCGCTTTTCCGCAAAAAAGCCCCGATCGCCATTTTCACGATTGGGGCTTTTTTGCGGAAAACAAATCTGCGCTGTCTACACTGGCCCTTTTGCGCAAAAGTTTTGCACAAAAGGACTTTTGCCCGAATGGGAGCCGCACAGTATTTCCGCAAGAACACTGACAATCTAACATGAGATCGTCAGGGCTTTTGCGGAAATTCAAGCGGCCAGTGTAGACAGCTGGCAAGTTTTTCCGGAAAAGTGGCTGATTTTCCAGAAAAGTAGGCCAGTCTAGACACAGCCCTGGGGTCTATTCCTAGCTCTGCTGCTGGCTGATGGGTGACCCCGGAAAAGTCTCTTTGGAGAAAAACGTCCAGGTGTGTTTACGCTGAAGCTGGGCAGGGGCCTCCCAGCCCAGGTAGCCAGGCCTGCATTAGCTCTGCTTGAGCTCCAAAGAGCAATGGGCATGTGGCCGTGAGGGTGGTGGCACAGGGGAGTCACCTGAGTACAGGTCAGCCCAACGCCCAGGGCCATACTTGGCCAGCGAGCCTGCACCGAACTGGTGGGTGTTCGCTTGTCTGGCACCATGTAGACATACTCTGAGCAACTCCGGCACTAAGGAGCAAGTCAGTGGGGCTGAGGCGCCTGCAGGCCTAAATCACTTCTAAAGCCGCGACTAATTTCCCTAAGTCACTTAGGGTACGTCGACACTGCGGTGCTATATCGGGACACCTCCGGTATCCCGAAATAGCTACTTTGTATCTGGACTGTGCACCTGTTATTTCAACACAGCTTTCGGAATAACGGACACGCTATTCCGACGTCTCTGGAAACCTCGTTCCATGAAGAGTAAGGGATATTTCGGAACAGCGGTTTACTTCGAAATGTTACGAAATAAGTTATTTCAAAATACATTTAAAGTCAGCGACGCAATTTGTGTAGCTCAACCTGCGTAGCTTATTTGGCGTTAAGAGGGCTGTGTAGACACATCTTTAGATACTCTTGGAAATTTACCCTGTACTTTGTTGTGCCTCAGTTTCCCCAACTGCGAAAAAGGAGGGCAATTAATACTTCTCTCCTTCAGAAAGCACTTTGAGATCCACCGATGAAGAATACACAGAAAAGAGCCAGGCATGGTTTTACCACCACAAACCCCCAAGAAGGGATAGGTTGACGGGATTTTCAAGGAAGACAATGATTCTTCTAGATTCTCATCAGCGTCCAGCTGGGAAGCAATGTTTATCATTCCTGTTCCAAGGTGGTGGCGATGGCGGTTGCTGGCCAGAGCACAGGGAAGTAACGGTAAGAAAGCTGCAGATCCTGCTTCTCTAAAACCCACCAAGGAGCGGCTCTTTCTAGGGAGAGAAAATGACCCATTCCAATTCCCGGCACCTACGGGCACATACCCGCAAGCTGGACCTTCTACCCTACAAATCTTGCCTGCCAATTGGTATGGCATCACGCTGGGAAATTCCT